>NC_092721.1:210646378-210873878 GCF_047496885.1 Scyliorhinus torazame | reverse complement strand
GAGAGAGAGTCACAGACAGAGAGAGACAAACAGACATAGAGAGAGACACAGACACAGAGAGCGAGACACAGACAGAGAGAGAGACACACAGACAGAGAGAGAGACACACAGACAGAGAGAGAGAGAGACACAGACACAGAGAGAGAGACACAGACAGAGAGAGAGAGACACAGACAGAGAGAGACACACAGAGAGAGAGAGAGAGAGGCACAGGCAGAGAGAGAGACACAGAGAGAGAGAGAGACACAGACAGAGAGAGAGAGACAGAGACAGACAGAGAGAGAGACACAGACACAGAGAGAGTGACACAGACAGACAGAGAGAGACACAGACAGAGAGAGACACACACAGACAGAGAGAGAGAGACACAGACAGAGAGAGAGAGACACAGACAGAGAGAGAGAGACAGACAGAGAGAGAGAGAGACAGAGAGAGAGAGAGAGAGAGACACAGACAGAGAGATAGAGAGAGACACAGAGAGAGAGAGTCACAGACAGAGAGAGACAAACAGACATAGAGAGAGACACAGACAGAGAGAGAGAGAGACACAGACACAGAGAGAGAGACACAGACAGAGAGAGAGACACACAGACACAGCGAGAGAGACACAGACAGAGAGAGAGACACACAGACAGAGAGAGAGACACAGACAGAGAGAGAGAGAGACACAGACACAGAGAGAGAGACACAGACAGAGAGACACAGACAGAAAGAGAGACACAGACAGAGAGAGAGAGACAGACAGAGAGAGAGACACAGACAGAGAGAGAGACACAGACAGAGAGAGAGACACAGACAGAGAGAGACACAGACACAGAGACAGAGAGAGACACAGACACTGAGAGAGACACTGATGCGCGATCAATTACACTCAAGACAAAGTGATTTCATAACTGAGGCTTTAATCGACTAGAACTTGTTCCCCAGCAGCTTCGGGACAGAAAGTGAAGGCTGCTGGGACGGCACCGTTTCTTATACCCCGCCTTCAGGGCGGAGCTACGTATCAACAGCCAATGGTAAACTCCTGGGTTTAACCAGTGGTCATAAGCCTCTTAGGTACCGCAATACCTGGTACTACCACATTCACCCCCTGTTAAAAAAGAGTCCAGCGGGGGTGGTGGCCGGTGGTAACAGTCGCCTTTAACATGGTATGATTAGGTATGGAGGTACCATGCTGTCGAGGATATTTACAAAGTTCACAGTTAGTGTCACAGCGAAGCAATCAGTCGATCGCGTGGCCTGGTCGTCCTTCTGGATCGTCTGGGCTTCGGTGGTGATTCTGGTGGGGGTCCCGGTGGTTGCGACTCCGGTAGCGTGGTTTTGTCCTCCCTGGCAGCTTCGTCACCCCTAGGCGGCGCTGTTGGGGCAAACGGTTGACACGGGAGGTGCGCCTGTAGGGGGCGTCGGTGGGTGGGTGGGCCTAGGCAGGACCACTGACCCTCCAGTGAGGTGCTGTGGGGAGGGGGGTAATGGTTCGGGTGCGCGTGGGGTTCCGGCGGGCGCCAGGTCCCGTAGGGAGACCGTATCTTGCCGGCCGTTAGGGAACGCCACGTAGGCGTACTGGGGGTTAGCGTGCAGCAGGTGGACCCTCTCGACCAACGGGTCCGACTTGTGCGCCCGCACGTGCTCGCGAAGCAGGATGGGTCCGGGTGTCGCTAGCCAGGTTGGGAGCGAGGTCCCGGAGGAGGACTTCCTGGGGAAAACAAGGAGACGCTCATGAGGTGTCTGATTTGTGGTTATACAGAGCAGCGACCGGATGTCGTGGAGGGCCATCGGGAGGACCTCTTACCAGCGGGAGACCGGGAGATTCCTGGACCGTAGGGCCAGTAGAACAGTCTTCCAGACCGTCCTGTTCTCCCTCTCTACCTGCCCGTTTCCCGGGGGTTGTAACTGGTCGTCCTGCTCGAGGCGATGCCCTTGCTGAGCAGGAATTGACGCAGTTCGTCGCTCATAAAGGAGGACCCCCAACTTCCGGGTGCGGCTATGCAGAGCTAGGTCGCGTATTCGGCAGCTCCCACTTGGAACGGACTTTTGGGCTCTTTTGCAGGGCCCCCACGGCATTTGTTTGACATTTCCCGGTGTGGGAAGAGGACTGCAACACTCCCCTGACGGTGTCCCCCAGGAGTGTTGTGTCTTTTGGCTACCAGACCCGGCAGAAACAGTAAAAGATTTGGCTGCAACAGGTTAACAGGGCCCCTTCCAGCATGCAGGCGGGGGAAGGGCAAGCTTAAAGCTGCAAACAGCCCTGAGGACCTTTATCAAAAGTGAGTTCTAACAGCAGAGGGAACAACTGTGGAAAGATCTCACCAGGGCCACTGAAGAAGCGGGGACGAGGCTTCCGGTGGCGGCCATGGAGGAATCGGTCACGCATTCGGCAGCTCCCGTCTGGAACGGACACTTAGACCTTTTTCAGGAGTTTCCATGGACATTTTGGGGCAGATTGGTGAAGCAAACACTGCCAAAAGGATTCCCTCTCGAGACTTTTGGGCTCTTTTCAGGGCCCCCAAGGGCACTTTTTCGACGTTTCCCGGTGTGGGAAGGAGTTAATAATAGTTCCCCGTCA
This sequence comes from Scyliorhinus torazame, assembly GCF_047496885.1. Lineage (NCBI taxonomy): Eukaryota > Metazoa > Chordata > Chondrichthyes > Carcharhiniformes > Scyliorhinidae > Scyliorhinus > Scyliorhinus torazame. The sequence continues at coordinate 210,871,315 of NC_092721.1, read as the reverse complement.
GTATATGGCTTTAACTAGGAGCGGGGCGACAAAAAAGGTGGTGGTGGACCAGAAGAAGGGAGGGAAGAAGGACAAAATGGCGGCGGGCGGAGACCAGGCAGCGTGGGGGCAGTGGGCGGAGGAGCAACAGGAGGGTATCCAGCGCTGCCTCAGAGAGATTAAAACGGACCTGCTAGAGCCGATGAAGGCTTCTATTGATAAGCTGCTGGAGACATAGACGGCCCAGGGGGTGGCGATCCGAGAGGCTCAACAAAAGATCTCCGACAATGAGGACGAGATCTTAGTCCTGGCGGTAAAGGTGGAGGCGCACGAGGCGCTCCAAAAGAAATGGCAGGAGCGGTTCGAGGAGATGGAGAATCGGTCGAGGCGGAAGAATCTGCGGATTCTGGGCCTCCCGGAGGGGCCGGAGGGGCCGGACGTGGGGGCCTATGTGGTCACCATGTTGAACTCGCTGATGGGAGCGGGGTCCTTCCAGGGGCTCCTGGAGCTGGAAGGGGCCCATAGTGCTGGCGAGGAGGCCCAAGGCTAACGAGCCGCCGCGGGCGGTGCTGGTGCGGTTCCATCGGTTCGTCGATCGGGAGTGCGTACTCAGGTGGGCCAAGAAGGAGAGGAGCAGCAGGTGGGAGAACGCGGAGGTTCGGATATATCAGGACTGGAGTGCGGAGGTGGCGAAGAGGAGGGCCGGGTACAATCGAGCGAAGGCAGTGCTGCACAGGAAGGGGGTGAAGTTTGGCATGTTGCAGCCGGCGTGACTGTGGGTTACCTACAAGGACCGGCACCATTATTCTGAGTCTCCGGAGGAGGCGTGGGCCTTTGTTCAGGCCGAGAAGCTGGACACAGACTGAGGGTCGGGATGGGCGACTGGGGACTGCGGTGGATATGTTATGTCTATTTTTGGTTCGGGGGGGGGGCCTTTACATTGTTTTGGGTTTCTTTTTCTCTGTGTTTTTCTCTTTCGGGTTGGGGAGGGTGGATGGGGCGGGTTGGGCACTGTTTTGGTTGGTGGCAGGGCCTGGTAGGTGGAGAGGGCGGGATTTCTTTCCCGCGCCGAAGACTGGGGGGGACGGGACCGGGGCGGGGAAGCAAGGATTGTTTCCCGCGCTTAGAACGGAGGGGGGAGGGGGAGAGCCTGTGGATGGGGAGCGGGAGAGGAGGGTGTGCCACACAATGGGAGGAGTCGAAGGGGAGGCGGGAGTGGCCGGGGTCAGCAGGAGTCAGCTGACTTGCGGAAGTGCAATGGGGGGAGTAAACCAGCTAGGATGGGTCCTAGCCGGGGCGGGGGGGAATCGAGTTGCTGCTGCTAAGATCAAGGAGGAGCTGGAGCGAGTGGGGTGGGTCAAGACGGGGGTATGCCGCTGTGGGGAACAGGCCGGGTGTGGGGTGCGGGCGCGTGGCTGGCCGAGGAGGGGTCATAGCTAGTCGGTGGGGGAGGGGGCGGATAGCCCCCTAATCCGGCTGATAACCTGGAATGTAAGGGGACTGAATGGGCCGGTTAAGCGGGCCCGGGTGTTCGCGCACCTGAAGGGGCTCAAGGCGGATGTGGTTATGCTCCAGGAGACACACCTGAAGGTGGCAGACCAGGTAAGACTGAGGAAAGGGTGGGTAGGTCAGGTGTTTCACTCGGGGCTAGATGCCAAAAATCGAGGGGTGGCGATCTTGGTGGGAAAGAAGGTGTTATTCGAGGCGTCAAGCATTGTGGCAGATAATGGCGGTAGGTACATAATGATAAGTGGTAAGTTGCAGGGAGAGAGGGTGGTACTGGTCAATGTGTATGCTCCGAACTGGGCCGATGCGGGTTTTATGCGGCGTATGTTGGGTCGGATCCCAGACTTGGAAGTGGGGGGCCTGATAATGGGGGGGGAGACTTTAACACGGTGTTGGATCCGGCACTGGATCGCTCCAGGTCTAGGACGGGTAGGAAGCCGGCGGCGGCTAGAGTGCTGAGGGGATTTATGGACCAAATGGGAGGGGTGGACCCTTGGAGATTTGCAAGGCCGGGGGCTAGGGAATTTTCATTCTTCTCACATGTCCATAAGGCTTATTCTCGAATCGACTTTTTCATTTTGAGTAGGGCGCTGATAGCGAGAGTAGAGGATACCGAGTATTCGGCAATAGCCATTTCGGACCACGCCCCGCATTGGGTGGACTTGGAGATAGGGAGGAGAGGGACCAGCGCCCGCTGTGGCGCTTGGAGGTGGGGCTGTTGGCGGACGAGGAGGTGAGCGAGCGGGTCCGAGGAAGTATAGAGAGGTACTTGGAGACCAACGACAACGGGGAGGTCCGAGTGGGGATGGTATGGGAGGCACTGAAGGCGGTGGTGAGGGGAGAGCTGATCTCCATCAGGGCCCACAAGGAGCGGCGGGAGCGGGGGGAGAGGGAGAGGCTGGTGGGGGAGATGGTGAGGGTAGACAGGAGGTATGCGGAAGAACCGGAGGAAGGATTGTTGAGGAAGAGGCGCAGCCTCCAGGCCGAATTCGACCTGGTGACCACCAGGAAGGGGAGGTGCAGTGGAGGAAGGCCCAGGGGGCGGTCTACGAGTGTGGGGAAAAGGCAAGCCGAATGCTGGCGCAATAGCTTCGGAAGCGGGATGCAGCTAGGGAGATCGGGGGAGTTAAGGACAGGGGAGGGAGCGTGGTGCGGAGTGGGGTTGGCATCAATGGGGTCTTCAGGGACTTCTACGAGGAATTGTACCGATCCGAGCCCCCACGGGAGGAGGGAGGGGTGGGCCGCTTCCTGGACCAATTGAGGTTTCCAAAGGTGGAAGAGGGACTGGTGGCGGGACTGGGGGCCCCAATTGGGCTGGAGGAGCTGATCAAAGGGATAGGAAGCAGGCAGGCGGGGAAGGCACTGGGGCCGGACAGTTTCCCGATCGAGTTCTATAAAAATATATGGACCTGTTGGGCCCGCTGTTAGTTAGGACCTTTAATGAGGCAAGGGAGGGGGGGGCTTTACCCCCAACGATGTCCCGGGCACTGATCTCCTTGATCCTGAAGCGGGACAAGGATCCCCTGCAATGTGGGTCTTACAGACCGATTTCCTTGCTAAATGTAGATGCCAAGGTGCTGGCGAAGGTCTTAGACACGAGGATTGTGTGCCGCAGATCATCCATGAAGACCAGACGGGGTTTGTGAAGGGGAGACAGTTGAACGCGAATGGGCGGAGGCTTCTGAACGTTATCATGATGCCGGCGAGGGAGGGGGAGGCGGAGGTAGTGGTGGCGATGGACGCTGAGAAAGCCTTCGATAGGGTAGAGTGGGGGTACCTGTGGGAGATGCTGAAGAGGTTCGGGTTTGGGGAGGGGTTTGTCAGGTGGGTTAGGCTGTTGTACGAGGTCCCGATGGCGAGTGTGGCCACAAATAGGAGGAGGTCCGAGTACTTTCGGTTGCACCGAGGGACGAGACAGGGGTGTCCCCTGTCCCCCCTGCTCTTCGACCTGGCGATTGAACCCCTGGCTATGGCACTGAGAGAGTCGAGGAACTGGAGGGGGTTGGTGCGGGGTGGGGAGGAGCATAGGGTGTCGCTCTATGAGGACGACCTGCTGCTGTATGTGGCGGACCCGGTGGGAGGAATGCCAGAGGTAATGAGGATCCTTAGGGAATTCGGGGACTTTTCGGGGTACAAGCTCAATATGGGGAAGAGCGAGCTGTTCGTAGTTCAGCTAGGGCTCAGGAGAGGGGGATTGGCGAGCTCACACTAAAAAGGGCGGAGAGGAGTTTCAGGTATTTGGGAGTCCAGGTGGCCAGGAGCTGGGGGGCCCTGCATAGGCTTAACTTTACAAGGCTGGTGGAGCAAATGGAGGAGGAGTTCAAGAGGTGGGACGCGTTGCCGCTGTCCCTGGCGGGTAGGGTGCAGTCACTCAAAATGATGGTGCTCCCAAGGTTTTTGTTCCTGTTCCAGTGCCTCCCCGTGTTTATCCCGAAGGCTATTTTCAGGCGGGTTAACAGGAGTATAATGGGGTTTGTGTGGGCGCGAGGGACTCCGAGGGTGAGAAGGGTGTTCCTGGAGCGGAGTAGAGATAGGGGGGGGCTGGCGCTGCCCAACCTCTGTGGGTACTACTGGGCCGCCAATGCGACGATGGTGCGCAAGTGGGTGATGGAGGGGGAGGGGGCTGCATGGAAGAGGCTGGAGACGGCGTCCTGTGTGGGTACGCGTCTGGGGGCGCTGGCAACGGCACCGCTGCCGCTCCCTCCAAGGAGGTATACCACGAGCCCGGTGGTGGTGGCGGCCCTCAAAATTTTGGGGCAGTGGAGGCGGCATAGGGGGGAAGTTAGGGCCTCGGCGTGGACCCCATTACGGGGGAACCACCGGTTCGCCCCAGGAAGAACAGGTGGAGGGTTTGCGGGGTGGCACAGGGCAGGGATACGAAAGTTGGGGGACCTGTTTGTGGACGGGAAGTTCGCGAGCTTGGGTGAGCTGGAGGAGAAGTATGGGCTCCCCCCGGGGAACACCTTCAGGTACTTACAGGTAAGGGTGTTTGCCAGACGGCAGGTGGTGGAATTCCCGCGGCTACTGCCACACACAGTACAGGACAGGGTGCTCTCGGGGGGGTGGGTGGGAGTGGGGAAGATCTCGGAAACTTACCAGGTGATGCAGGAAGAGGAGGAGGCCTCGAGGTGGAGTTGAAAGGTAAGTGGGAGGAGGAGTTGGGAGAGGAGATCGAAGAGGGGACGTGGGCAGACGCCCTAGGGAGGGTGAACTCTTCCTCTTCATGTGCGAGGCTCAGCCTCATACAGTTTAAGGTGCTGCACAGGGCACACATGACCGGGACAAGGATGAGCCGGTTCTTTAGGGGTGAGGACAGGTGTGTTAGGTGCTCAGGGAGCCCAGCAAATCACACCCATATGTTCTGGGCATGCTCGGCGCTGGAGGAATTTTGGAAGGGCGTAGCGAGGACGGTGTCGAGGGTGGTAGGATCCAGGGTCAAACCGGGCTGGGGGCTCGCAATATTTGGGGTGGCAGAGGAGCTGGGAGTGCAGGGGGCGAAAGAGGCCGGAATTCTGGCCTTTGCGTCCCTGGTAGCCCGGCGGAGGATTCTCCTTCAGTGGAAAGATGCGAGGCCCCCGAGCGTGGAATCCTGGATCAGCGATATGGCAGGGTTCATTAAATTGGAGAGGGTGAAATTCGCCTTGAGAGGGTCGGTACAAGGGTTCTTTAGGCGGTGGCAACCGTTCTTAGACTTCCTGGCAGAACAATAGACATTGGTCAATGGCAGCAGCAGCTCGGGGCGGGGGGGGGGTTACTTTATTTTTGTTGATGTTATTTACACTGGAGGGTCTGAGGGGGTGTATACACCTGTGGTGTTAAGTCGGGGTGTTAATGTTAATTTATTATTTAGGCACGGGGGGGAGGGGTTTGGGGGGTTGCTTTTTTAGATTGTGTTTTGTACTAAACCCTGTTGGGTTCTTTTTTCTTTCTCATTGTGTTATTGATATTTTATGAAAACCTTTAATAAAAATTATTTTTAAAAAATAAAATAAAGGAGGACCCCCTATCACTGTGAATGTACGCGGGGAAACCGAACAGTGTAAAGATACCCTGGAGGGCCTTGATGACGGTGGTTGCGGTCATGTCTGGGCAGGGGATGGCGAAAGGGAACCGGGAGTACTCATCAATCACGTTCAGGAAATACGTGTTGCGGTCGGTGGAGGGGAGGGGGCCTTTGAAATCCATGCTGAGGCGTTCAAAGGGACGGGAAGCCTTTATCAGGTGCGCCCTCTCTGGCCGGTAGAAGTGCGGTTTGCACTCCGCGCAGATTTGGCAGTCCCTGGTGACTGTCCTGACCTCCTCGATGGAGTAGGGCAGGTTGCGGGTCTTGATGAAGTGGAAGAAACGAGTGCCCCCGGGTGGCAGAGGTCCTCGTGGAGGGCTCGGAGGCGGTCCACTTGTGCAGTGGCACAAGTGCCGCGGGACAGGGCATCAGGAGGCTCGTTCAGCTTCCCCGGACGGTACAAGATCTCGTAGCTGAAGGTGGAGAGTTCTATCCTCCACCGCAAGATCTTGTTGTTTTTAATCTTGCCCCGCTGTGCATTATCGAACATGAAGGCAACCGACCGTTCGTCCGTGAGGAGAGTGAATCTCCTGCCGGCCAGGTAATGCCTCCAATGTCTCACAGCTTCCACTATGGCTTGTGCCTCTTTTTCGACCGAGGAGTGGCGAATTTCGGAAGCATGGAGGGTACGGGAGAAGAAAGCCACGGGCCTGCCCGATTGGTTGAGGGTGGCCGCCAGAGCTACTTCGGACGCATCGCTCTCGACCTGGAAGGGGAAGGACTTGTCGATGCTCCGGTTTCCTCCCACAGTCCAAAGATGTGCGGGTTAGGTGAATTGGCCAATGATAAATTGCCCTTAATGTCCAAATTGCCCTTGGTGTTGGGTGGAGGTGTTGAGTTTGGGTAGGGTGCTCTTTCCAAGAGCCGGTGCAGACTCAAAGGGCCTAATGGCCTCCTTCTGCACTGTAAATTCAATGATAATCTATGATTAATCTTGGACAAAGGTTCGGCACAACATCGTGGGCCGAAGGGCCTGTTCTGTGCTGTATTTTTCTATGTTCTATGTTCTATGATGGTGCGCATCGTGGCTTTTGCAATGCCTGCTTTGATGCGGCTGAAGGCCTGGCGGGCCTCTGTCGACAGGGGGAAGGTTGTGGACTGGATTAGGGGTCGGGCTTTGTCTGCGTAGTTAGGGACCCACTGGGCGTAGTAACTGAAAAACCCTAGGCAGCGCTTCAGGGCGTTGGGGCAGTGAGGGAGGGGGAACTCTATAAGGGGGCGTATGCGTTCGGGGTCGGGGCCTATAACTCCATTTCGCACTATGTAGTCGAGGATGGCTAGGCGGTCGGTGCTAAACACGCATTTATCCTTATTGTATGTCAGATTAAGGATTTTTGCGGTCTGGAGAAATTTGCGGAGGTTAGTGTCGTGGTCCTGCTGGTCATGGCCGCAGATGGTGACGTTATCCAGATACGGGAACGTTGCGCGTAAGCCGTACCGATCAACCATTCGGTCCATCTCTCGCTGGAAGACCGAGACCCCATTAGTGACACCAAAGGGAACCCTTAAAAATTGATAGAGCCACCCATCTGCTTCGAAGGCAGTGTACTGGCGGTCACTAGTGCGGAGGGGTAGCTGGTGGTAGGCAGACTTGAGATCCACCGTGGAGAAGACCTTGCGATCCTGTTTCCCAGGTCGGCTAGACGGGGGAGAGGGTACGCGTCCAGCTGCGTAAACCTGTTGATGGTCTGGCTGTAGTCAATGACCATCCTATGCTTCTCCCCGGTCTTTACCACCACTACTTGAGCCCTCCAGGGACTGTTGCTCGCTTCGATGACCCCTTCCCTCAGCAGCCTTTGGACCTCTGACCTGATGAAGGTCCGGTCCTGGGCACTGTACCGTCTGCTCCTGGTGGCGACGGGTTTGCAATCCGGGGTGAGGTTCGCAAGCAGGGAAGGCGGGTCGACACTAAGGGTCGTGAGGCCGCAGACAGTAAGGGGAGGTATAGGGCTGCCAAATTTAAAAGTCAGGCTTTGCAGATGGCATTGGAAGTCCAGCCCCAGGAGGGTAGCCGCGCAGAGGTGTGGCAGGACATACAGGCGGAAATTGTTGAATTTCCTGCCTTGGACAGTGAGGTTCGCTAGGCAGAACCCCTTTATCTCCACCGCGTGTGACCCGGAGGCCATGGAGATCCTTTGGTTTACAGGGTGGGTAACAAGTGAACAAGCCTTACCGTGTCGGGGTGGACAAAGCTTTCCGTGCTCCCAGAGTCGATCAGGCAAGATGTCTCGTGGCCGTTGATGAAAACCGTCGTTGTTGCTGTTGCGAGTGTCCGGGGTCGACTTTGGTCCAGTGTCACCGAGGCCAGATGAAGCAGTTGCGAGTTCTGATCGGGCAGCGTGTAGACGGCCGTGCTGGGGGCCTGGGGCCCCATCCAAGATGGCGTCAACCATGGGTCGCACATGGTGTCCGGGGATGAAGAAGATGGCGGCAGCGATGGACAAAATGGCAGCGCCCACCCGTCCAGCGTTGAGTCCGGGGGGCAAGATGGCCACGCCCGTGGGTCGCATGTGGCCCTGGGATAGGGGGGGTGGCGGTGAGCGCTGGCCGGTCGGGGCCTGAAGGGAGGGTTGCCGCAGCGGTCCATAGTCGCTGGAGACCGCGGCCACGGCGCGGGCCTGGCAGACCCCCACAAAGTGGCACTTCTTGCCGCACCCTTTGCAGGTGGCGGTGTGGGCCGGGCAGCGCGGGCGGGGATTATTCGCCTGCCCGCAGAAGAAACAGCGGGGCCCGGCGGTGTTAGCGGACCGTCTCGCAGCGCAGGCCAGCGAGGTCAGGGGGAAGGTCTGTGGGGCTGCCGCTGCGGGGTGCCACGCAGCCCAGGGGGCTGCCGCCCGGGCGGGCGCATAGGACCGCACGTTTTTGTAGGCAACGTCCATGGTCCGTGCCAGGGCCCGTGCCTCTCTGAGTCCCAGAGTGTCCCTTTCTAGCAGTCTTCGGCGGATATCTGAGGAGCTCATACCTGCTACGAAAACCTCCCTGATTAAAAGGTCCGTGTGCTCGCTCCCCGAAACCTGCGGGCAGCCACAGTTTCGGCCCAGCACCAGTAGCGCCCGGTAAAAATCTTCCAACGATTACCCGGGGCTTTGCTGTCTTGGAGCAAGCAGGTGACGTGCGTAGACCTGATTTACAGGGTGGATATAATGTCCTTCCCACAGTTCGATCGTGGCATCATAGTTCTCCCCCTCCTCGATAAGGGTATAGATCCCAGGGCTGACCCTTGAGCGCAGGAGATGCATTTTCTGTCCTTCTGAGGGGGTGCCTCCGGCCGTCTCGAGGTAGCCTTTAAAGCATGCCAGCCAGTGTTTAAATATTGCAGCCGAGTTCTCCGCGTGGGGGCTGAGATGAAGGCACTCCGGTTTGATTCGGAGATCCATCCTTCCAGCTGAAGTCTAGTCGATTAAATTGATGCGCAATCAATTACACTCAAGACGAAGTGATTCCATAACTGAGGCTTTAATCTACTAGAACTTGTTCCCCAGCAGCTTCGGTACAGAAAGTGAAGGCTGCTGGGACGGCACCGGTTCTTATACCCCGCCTTCAGGGCGGAGCTACGCAATACAGCCAATGGTTATCTCCTGGGTTCAGCCAATGATCATCAGCCTCTTAGGTACAGCAATACCTGGTACTACCACAGACACACAGACAGAGAGACACACAGACAGAGAGAGAGAGACACACAGACAGAGAGAGAGACACACACAGACACAGAGAGACACACAGACACAGAGAGAGAAACACAGATAGAGAGACACAGCCAGAGAGAGAGAGACACAGACAGAGAGAGAGACACAGACAGAGAGAGAGAGACACACAGACAGAGAGAGAGACACAGTCAGAGAGAGAGACACACACAGACAGAGAGAGACACACAGACAGAGAGAGAGAAACACAGATAGAGAGAGAGACACAGACACAGAGAGACACAGACAGAGAGAGAGAGACACACAGCCAGAGAGAGAGACACAGACAGAGAGAGAGAGATGCAGACAGAGAGAGAGAGACACAGACACAGAGAGAGTGACACAGACAGAGAGAGACACACAGACACAGAGAGAGTCACAGACAGAGAGAGACACAGACCGAGAGAGAGACACAGCCAGGGAGAGAGAGACACAGACAGAGAGAGAGAGACGCAGACAGAGAGAGAGAGACACAGACACAGAGAGAGACAGAGACAGAGAGAGAGAGACAGAGACAGAGAGAGAGAGAGAGACACACAGACAGAGAGAGAGACACAGAGAGAGACAGAGACAGAGAGAGAGAGACAGAGACAGAGAGAGACACAGACAGAGAGAGAGAGACACAGACACAGAGAGAGACACACACAGACAGAGAGAGAGAGACACAGACAGAGAGAGAGAGACACAGACAGAGAGAGACACACAGAGAGAGAGAGACAAAGTCACAGATACCACTTATCTTCACAAACTGCACTCCGGATTTCTCCCGCTGACTGTGGGGCACGAAGATTCTCCTGATCCACCAGCTCCCTTCATTCCGACCCATTTCTGGTCCATGGATCCATCCACCAGCCCCACCAGTGGAGTCTCACTTTTTTGAATCTCTCCTGCACCATTTTTCATCAAAACCTCCATCCCAGGTGGAGAAACAGTCCGCAAATCCCACCTTGAGCGGGAGCTGTCAAATGTGCGACCACTCTCTCCATAGCTACCACCGAAAGAGCCCACAACTCCACCCTCTCCTCGTAACCCAGTAACCCCCACCTAATCTTTGGACACAAAGGGGAAATGACCAATCCACCTAACCCGCACAGCTTTGGACTACTTGTAGGGGATTCAGCAATGGTAAATGTGTGGGATTCAGTGGTGATTGTGGGGATTCAGTGGGGATTGTGGGGATTCAGTGATGATTGTGGGGATTCAGTGGTGACTGTGAGGATTCAGTGGTGATTGTGGGGATTCAGTGGTGATTGTGGGGATTCAGTGGTGATTGTGGAGATTCAGTGATAATTGAGGGGATTCAGTGGTGCTTGTGGGGATTCAGTGGTAATTGAGGGGATTCAGTAGTGATTGTAGGGGATTCAGTGGTGATTGTGGAGATTCAGTGATAATTGAGGGGATTCAGTGGTGCTTGTGGGGATTCAGTGGTAATTGAGGGGATTCAGTAGTGATTGTGGGGATTCAGTGGTGATTGTGGGGGATTCAGTGGTAATTGAGGGGATTCAGTGGTGATTGTGGGGGATTCAGTGGTGATTGTGGGGATTCAGTGGTGATTCAGTGGCGATTGCGGGGATTCAATGGTGATTGTGGGGATTCAGTGGTGATTGTGGAGATTCAGTGGTGATTGTGGAGATTCACTGGTGATTGTGTGGATTCAGTGGTGATTGTGGTAATTGTGGGGTTTCAGTGGTGATTGTGGGGATTCAGTGGTGATTGTGGGGATTCAGTGGTGATTGTGGGGATTCAGTGGTAATTGTGGGGATTCAGTGGGGATTGTGAGGATTCAGTGGTGATTGTAGGGATTCAATGGTGATTGTGAGGATTCAGTGGTAATTGTGGGGATTCAGTGGTGATTGTAGAAATTCAGTGGTGATTGTGAAGATTCAGTGGTAATTGTGGGGATTCAGTGGTAATTGTGAGGAATCAGTGGTGATTGTGAGGATTCAGTGGTGATTGTGAGGATTCAGTGGTGATTGTGAGGATTCAGTGGTGATTGTGGGGGATTCAGCGGTGGCGATGTCATTGAATGTCAAGTACTCTCTTTGATTTTTCTGCCACATTGGACTCTGACTAAATGCTGCATTCTGCTGGATACCTGGTAACCATGGATACGGTAACAGGTGAGCTTACCTTGAAGAAAAGCATCCTGTCATGATGTCCAGTGGCGTGCTTGTGGTGGATACGGAGCGCGGCGTCAATGTGAGTTGGCAGGAGGGGCCAGGTATTATTGATAAATTCAGCAGAACCATTGAAACCTTTCCACAGGAACTCATCTGTTAAACAGGAAACGATGGAGAGAGAACAGTCGGTCTTTTATAATTCTCGCAACATCAAAACGTTCTTGAGGAAAAAAACTGCGGATGCTGGAATCTGAATCAAAACCAGAGCTAGCTGGAAACCCTCAGGAGTTCTGGCAGCTTCTACTTGGGGAGAAGCAACATTTGCCCATCGAGTCCTAGACTTTCAAAACATTCTTATTTCAGGGCAATGGTCGAGTAGAAGGTGCAAAGGTTTTTTTTATTCATTTACAGGACGTGGGAGTCGCTGGTTAGACCAGCATTTATTGCCCATCCCTAGTTGCCCTCGAGAAGGTGTTGGTGAGCTGCCTTCTTGAACCCGCTGCAGTCCCTGAGGTGTAGGTACACCCACCGTGCTGTTGGGGAGAGAGTTCCAGGATTTTGCTCCAGCGACAATTAAGGAAATCACTTAAAATCTGCGCCCTCTCGTTCTCGATCCTTTTACCAGCAGGAACAGTTTCTCCCCGTCTACTCTGTCCAGCCCCCTCATGATTTCTAACATTTCTAACAAATCTCCTCAGTCTTCTTCTCTCCCAGGAGAATAGTCCCATCCTCTCCAATCTCTCCTCATAACTGGAGTTTCTCATCCCTGGAACCATTCTTGTGAACCTCTTCCACACTCTCTCCAATCCGTTCACATCCTTTCTGTAGTGCGACCCCCACAACTGTGCATAATTCTCCAGCTGAGGTCTAACGAGTGTGTTATATCCCTCGATCTCACCTACCCACCTTCTCCTCTTGTATGTTTGCATGAGGTCACTGTACCAGAGGTATTGACAGTCCTGGGCAGTATTATTTATTTGTATTTTGCATTTCCATCTTGCACAGTATTTTGTTCTTGTCTCACTGTTTGGCCTCAGCACTAAATGAAACGTTTGCTGGGATCTCCTGAAAGTGGGACACAGGAATTATGTGGCGACAGTAAGAGGGATGCGTTGTTTTGACTGGGAGAGTAACAATGTGAGGAAATTGTGCTCCCAAGTCTTACCTCGGAAATAGAAGATAACTCCTTGTTCATCCGGAGTGATTGCATCAAATCCGAGGCCATCACAGCGATCAGGAAAACCTGAAGAAATAATTCATAAATACTTCATGAAAAGAGGCTAAACCCCAGAAATGGCCAAATTGGACCACACCGATGTGAGAGTTAAAGCACGCGAAGATGTTTTCCATTCCCTGGTGTAGGCTCAATATTCTTCTCTTTTCATCAGGAATGAGGAAAATTACAGAGGAAGTTTGACTGAAGGTGGATAAACCACCTGGACCGGATGGACTACACCCCAGGGTTCTCAAAGAGATAGCTGAGGAGATTGTGGAGGCATTGGTGATGATCTTTCAGGAATCACTGGAGGCAGGAAGGGTCCCAGAGGACTGGAAAGCGGCTAATGTAACACCGCTGTTTAAGAAGGGAGGGAGGCAAAAAAATGGGAAATTATAGGCCGGTTAGCCTGACTTCGGTCATTGGTAAGATTTTAGAGTCTGTTATTAAAGATGAGATTGCGGAGTACTTGGAAGTGCATGGTGGGACTGAGTCAGCACGGCTTCGTCAACGGGAGGTCATGTCTGACAAATTTGTTAGTTCTTTGAGGAAGTAACAAGGAAGTTAGATAAAGGAGAACCAGTGGACGTGATTTATTTAGATTTCCAGAAGGCCTTAGACAAGGTGCTGCATAGGAGACTGTTAAATAAGTTAAGAGCCCATGGTGTTCAGGGTAATATCCTGGCATGGATAGAGGATTGGCTGACTGGCAGAAGGCAGAGAGTGGGGATAAAGGGGTCTTTTTCAGGATGGCAGCCGGTGACTAGGGGTGTGCTTCAGGGGTCTGTGCTGGGACCACAACTTTTCACAATATACATTAATGATCTGGAAGAAGGGGCAGCACGGTGGTGCAGTGGTTAGCACTGCTGCCTCACGGCGCCGAGGTCCCAGGTTCGACCCCGGCTCCGGGTCACTGTCAGTGTAGAGTTTACACATTCTCCCTGTGTTTGCGTGGGTTTCGCCCCCACAACCCAAAGATGTGCAGGGTAGGTGAATTGGCCACGCTAAATTGCCCCTTCATTGGAAAAAATGAAATGGGTACTCTAAATTTTTTTTTCTTAAATAAAAAAAATAACAAGCTGGAAGAAAGAACTGAAGGCACTATTGCTAGGTTTACAGATGATACCAAGATCTGTAGAGGGACAGGTAGCATTGAGGAAGCAGGTGGGCTGCAGAAGGACTTGGACAGGCTAGGAGAGTGGGCAATGAAGTGGCAGATGGAATACAATGTGGAAAAGTGTGAGGTTATGCACTTTGGAAGGAGGAATTTAGGCAGAGGCTATTTTCTAAATTGGGAAATGTTTCAGAAGCACAAAGGGACTCGGGAGTGTTTGCTTTTTGGTTGATTGATTTATTTATTGTCCCGTACCGAAGTACAGTGAAAAGTATTTTTCTGTGGCCGAGGAACGTACACAGTACGTACATAGTAGACAAAAAGAATAATCAACAGAGAACATTGACGAATGGTACATCGACAAACAGTGATTGGTTACAGTGCGGAACAAGGGGCCAAACAAAGCAGATACATGAGCAAGAGCAGCATAGGGCGTCGTGAATAGTGTTCATACAGGGAACAGTTCAGTCCGAGGGGGAGTCGTTGAGGAGTCTAGTAGCTGTGGGGAAGAAGCTTTTCCTATGTCCTGATGTGTGAGTCTTCAGATTCTCTTAAGGTTAACGGGCAGGTTCAGTTGGGAGTTAGGAAGGCAAATGCACCTTGCTACAGAGGCAGAGGCAGGAGGGGGGGGGGGGGGGGTTTGGCGGTGCCGAACTTGCTTCATTATTATTGGGCGGCTAATGTGGACAAGGTGGTGGGAAGGAGAAGGGGTAGAGTGGGTTAGGATGGAGGAGGAATCTTGTAAGAGGTCTAGTTTGAGGGCTATGGTGACGGCAGCATTGCCAATGGCTCCGAGTAGGTATTCAGGGAGCCCAGTGGTGCAGTCCACGGTGAAGATATGGAATCAGCTGAGGAGGCATTTTGCGGTGGAAGGGATGTCGGTGCTAACGCCGCTGAGCGAGAATCATGGGTTTGAGCCGGGGGGGGGGGGGGGGGTGGATAGTGTATACAGGAGGTGGAGGGAAGCGGGGCTGGTCAAGGTGAGGGATTTGTATTTGGAGGAAGGGTTCGCCAGTCTGGGAGAGCTAAGGGAGAGGGTAGAGCTGCCGAGGGGGAGTGAGTTCAGGTATCTGCAGGTTAGGGACTTTGCACAAAATGCCTGGAATGGGTTCCCTAAATTGCCGGGATACACCCTGCTGGAGCGACTGCTGCTCCCGGATGTGGGAGGGGAGGGAAGAATTGGGGATATATATAAGTGGCTGGGGGAGCAGGGAGGCGAGCGGGTGGTGAAGATCAAGGAGAAATGGGAAGCGGAGTTGGGAATGGAGATCAATTGGGGAGTATGGAGTGAGGCACTGCGAAGGGTAAACGGGACCTCCTCTTGTGCAAGGATGAGCCTGATACAGTTTAAGGTGGTGCACAGGGTGCATATGACTCGGGCGAGAATGAGTAGGTTCTTTCAGAGGGTAGCGGATGAGTGTGAGAGGTGTGGGCGGGGGCCAGCGAATCACACGCACATGTTTTGGGGTTGTGAAAAATTGGGGAGATTCTGGGCGGGAGTGTTCGCGGTCTTAGCCAGGATAGTGGAGGAGGGAGTGGACCCGGACTCTTTGGTGGCGATATTTGGGGTTTCAGAGAAGCTGGAGCTCAGGGAGAGGAGGAAGGCCGATGTTATGGCCTTTGTGTCTCTGATTGCACAGCGGTGAATTTTACTGGAGTGACGGTCGGCATCGCCACCGGGGGTTGCGGACGGTTGGGCGACCTGTACGACTTTCTGTGGCTGGAGAAGAGAAAGTCTGAGTTAAGGGGCTCAGCAGAGGGGTCTGAGCAAAGCTGGGGAATGTTTGTGACCATGTTGTTCGTCGCCGGGGGTGAGGTGGAGGTGGAGGGGGGGTGAAAAAGGGGGGGGGAAATTGTACAAACTGTATGGTTGATTGTTGGGAAGCATGTTTCCTGGGTGTGGTTTGATACATGTTTGTAATCAAATACATTTAAAAAAAAGAATCTTCCTGGAGTGAAATTAGAAAACAATTCTACACACAGAGTTTGGAACTCTTACACAAAGATCAATTATTAATTGTGAAGCTGAGATTGATAGGTTTTGTTAACCAATGGCATTAAAGGTAACAGGGGGAAGGAGGGTCAACCACGAGCTCGCTGAATGCTGGAGTGAATCGAGTGGTTAAATTGCCTCCGCCTCCTGTTCCTAGCGGTGTGGAGGAGGACAGCAGGGTGGGTACTCACCTGGAATACTGTGCTGTGGGTGGTGCGGACTCATTTCATGATGCATGATGTTTGATGAACTCTTCATCCTAGAATTAAACAACAAATCACTTTAACACAGTTGGTCTCCTTCAATTCTTCTTCTCTCACTTTCTCTTCTGGATTTCCTGAACCCTCTGCTCAGGACATGCCGTGAGCTCTGGCCAGATATCATCGCTGGCTGGCCCCTCCCCAGTACCTGGCCAGATATCATCGCTGGCTGGCCCCTCCCCAGTACCTGGCCAGATATCATCGCTGGCTGGCCCCTCCCCAGTACCTGGCCCGATATCATCGCTGGCTGGCCCCTCCCCAGTACCTGGCCAGATATCATCGCTGGCTGGCCCCTCCCCAGTACCTGGCCAGATATCATCGGTGGCTGGCCCCTCCCCAGTACCTGGCCAGATATCATCGCTGGCTGGCCCCTCCCCAGTACCTGGCCAGATATCATCGCTGGCTGGCCCCTCCCCAGTACCTGGCCCGATATCATCGCTGGCTGGCCCCTCCCCAGTACCTGGCCAGATATCATCGCTGGCTGGCCCCTCCCCAGTACCTGGTCAGATATCATCGCTGGCTGGCCCCTCCCCAGTACCTGGCCCGATATCATCGCTGGCTGGCCCCTCCCCAGTACCTGGCCCAATATCATCGCTGGCTGGCCCCTCCCCAGTACCTGGCCCAATATCATCGCTGGCTGGCCCCTCCCCAGTACCTGGCCAGATATCATCGCTGGCTGGCCCCTCCCCAGTACCTGGTCAGATATCATCGCTGGCTGGCCCCTCCCCAGTACCTGGCCCGATATCATCGCTGGCTGGCCCCTCCCCAGTACCTGGCCCAATATCATCGCTGGCTGGCCCCCCTCCCCAGTACCTGGTCAGATATCATCGCTGGCTGGCCCCTCCCCAGTACCTGGCCCGATATCATCGCTGGCTGGCCCCTCCCCAGTACCTGGCCCAATGTCATCGCTGGCTGGCCCCTCCCCAGTACCTGGCCCAATATCATCGCTGGCTGGCCCCTCCCCAGTACCTGGCCAGATATCATCGCTGGCTGGCCCCTCCCCAGTACCTGGCCCAATATCATCGCTGGCTGGCCCCTCCCCAGTACCTGGCCCAATATCATCGCTGGCTGGCCCCTCCCCAGTCCCTGGCCCAATATCATTGCTGGCTGGCCCCTCCCCAGTACCTGGCCAGATATCATCACTGGCTGGCCCCTCCCCAGTACCTGGCCAGATATCATCACTGGCTGGCCCCTCCCCAGTACCTGGCCAGATATCATCACTGGCTGGCCCCTCCCCAGTACCTGGCCAGATATCATCACTGGCTGGCCCCTCCCCAGTACCTGGCCAGATATCATCACTGGCTGGCCCCTCCCCAGTACCTGGCCAGATATCATCACTGGCTGGCCCCTCCCCAGTACCTGGCCAGATATCATCACTGGCTGGCCCCTCCCCAGTACCTGGCCAGATATCATCACTGGCTGGCCCCTCCCCAGTACCTGGCCAGATATCATCACTGGCTGGCCCCTCCCCAGTACCTGACTGAAATGTGGATTCTTCATTGTGTGAGGCTAGGCAGTGACAAATTGGCTGGCTGTTCGACCAAGGCCATCATCACCTGTCCTTACTCAGATTCATTCTGGGTTAAACAATGGGGACATAGTCACTCGGGTTTACAACTTTACGGCCTGCTGCAATTGAGATCCCCCCAGAGATTCACCTTCTTTATTCACTTAATCAACCTACTCTGTTACTTCATTAAAGAATTCAGACACATTAGAAATGATTCAGATTCACTTCCGGGTGCGGCGATGACCAGCTGAGTCGCACGTTTCGGCAGCTCCCTGCGAAACGGACTTTTGGGCTCTTGATAGGAGCCCCAACGGCAATTTTGACGGCTAAAAACACTGTGCGGTAAACCAGAAGGGAATCCCCCCTGGATACGGATGGAAAAAGGAGGCGAGAGTGGCCAGATTGCGGTGGATCCTTTAGAACAGCGGCAAGGAAGGCAAGCAAAAACCAAGATGGCGTCGGAAGGTGGCAGTTTAACATGGGGCCCTGAACAACAAGAGTTCTTGAAATGCTGTGTGGAAGAGATCAAAAAGGAAATGAAGAAAGAGCTGTTGGCCCCGATACTACAGGCGATCGAAGGGCTAAAGGAGGAACAAAAGACCCAGGAGCGGGAGCTTCGGGTCGTGAAGGCAAAGGCAGCCGAGAATGAGGACGATATACAGGGCCTGGTAGTGAAGACGGAGACGCAGGAGGCACATCAGAAACGATGTGTGGAAAGGTTGGAGGCACTGGAAAACAACGCAAGGAGGAACAACCTGAGGATTCTTGGTCTTCCTGAAGGTGTGGAGGGAGCGGACGTCGGGGCATATGTGAGCACGATGCTGCACTCGTTAATGGGAGCGGAGGTCCCGGCGGGTCCGTTGGAGGTGGAGGGAGCATACCGAGTGATGGCGCGAGGACCGAGAGCAGGAGAAATTTCCAGAGCCATAGTGGTGAGATTCCTCCGGTTTAAGGATAGAGAAATGGTCCTTAGATGGGCGAAGAAAACTCGGAGCAGTAAATGGGAGAACGCGGTGATCCGCGTTTATCAAGACTGGAGTGCGGAGGTGGCGAGAAGGAGGGCGAGCTTTAATCGGGCCAAGGCGGTGCTTCATAAAAAGATTGGAATGCTGCAACCGGCAAGACTGTGGGTCACATATCGAGGGAGGCACCACTACTTTGAGACGGCGGATGAAGCGTGGACTTTTATTGTGGAAGAAAAACTGGAATGAGCGGGTTATTAAAAAGAACGTTCGAACAAAGTGGTGGGGCGAATGTGGGGGGCAAAGAGGGGTTTTATGTACTAATCCTGCGATGTGGTAACTTTTCTCTCTCCCACAGGTGGTGATGGGGGGAGGAGGGGAGGTGGAGGAGATGGGGCGTTGGCCATTGGGGGCGGGGCCAAGGGAGAAGCGCGGGCTTGGTTCCCGCGCTATGATAATCATGGCGGGAATAGAGAAGCAGGAAGGAGGGGGCGTCGCACGGTGCGAGCCGAGGTCACGGGGGGAAGCCGAGGTCAGCCAGAGTTTGCTGACTTCTGGGAGCAACATGGGGGGAGTAATTACGCTAGCGGGGGATCTAGCGGGGGGAATTACTGGGTTGCTGCTGCTGGGGAGAGGGGGGAGCTGGTATGGGAGAGGATGGGCGGGGGGGCACCGCCTGGGGGAGATACAGCTGCGTGGGAACCGGGTGAGGAGCTGGAAAAAGGTGATGGCTAATCGACAAGGGGGGGGGGGGTAGGAAGCCCCCCAACCCGGCTGATCACGTGGAACGTGGGAGGGCTGAACGGGCCGATAAAGAGTGCATGGGTACTCGCACACCTTAAGAAACTTAAGGCAGATGTGGTTATGTTACAGGAAACGCACCTGAAACTGATAGACCAGGTTAGGCTACGCAAAGGATGGGTGGGGCAGGTGTTCCATTCGGAGCTAGATGCGAAAAACAGGGGGGTGGCTATATTAGTGGGGAAGCGGGTAATGTTCGAGGCAAAGACTATAGTGGCGAATAACGGGGGCAGATACGTGATGGTGAGTGGCAAACTACAGGGGGAGACGGTGGTTTTGGTAAACGTATATGCCCCGAACTGGGATGATGCCAATTTTATGAGGCGGATGCTAGGACGCATTCCGGACCTAGAGGTGGGAAAGCTGATAATGGGGGGAGATTTTAATACGGTGTTGGAACCAGGGCTGGATAGGTCGAAGTCCAGGACTGGAAGGAGGCCGGCAGCAGCCAAGGTACTTAAAGATTTTATGGAGCAGATGGGAGGTGTAGACCCGTGGAGATTTAGCAGACCTAGGAGTAAGGAGTTCTCGTTTTTCTCCTATGTCCATAAAGTCTACTCGCGAATAGACTTTTTTGTGCTGGATAGGGCATCGATCCTGAAGGTGAGGGGAACGGAGTATACGGCTATAGCCATTTCGGATCACGCTCCACACTGGGTGGACTTGGAGATAGGGGAGGAAACAGGAGGGCGCCCACCCTGGAGAATGGACATGGGACTAATGGCAGATGAGGGTGTGTGTCTAAGGGTGAGGGGGTGCATTGAAAAGTACTTGGAACTCAATGATAATGGGGAGGTCCAGGTGGGAGTGGTCTGGGAGGCGTTGAAGGCGGTGGTTAGAGGGGAGCTGATATCAATAAGGGCACATAAAGGGAAGCAGGAGAGTAAGGAACGGGAGCGGTTGCTGCAAGAACTTTTGAGGGTGGACAGACAATATGCGGAAGCACCGGAGGAGGGACTGTACAGGGAAAGGCAAAGGCTACATGTAGAATTTGACTTGCTGACTACAGGCACTGCAGAGGCACAATGGAGGAAGGCACAGGGTGTACAGTACGAATATGGGGAGAAGGCGAGCAGGTTGCTGGCACACCAATTGAGGAAAAGGGGAGCAGCGAGGGAAATAGGGGGAGTGAGGGATGAGGAAGGAGAGATGGAGCGGGGAGCGGAGAGAGTGAATGGAGTGTTCAAGACATTTTATAAAAAATTATATGAAGCTCAACCCCCGGATGGGAGGGAGAGAATGATGGGCTTCTTGGATCGGCTGGAATTTCCCACGGTGGAAGAGCAGGAAAGGGTGGGACTGGGAGCACAGATCGAGGTAGAAGAAGTGGTGAAAGGAATTAGGAGCATGCAGGCGGGAAAGGCCCCGGGACCGGATGGATTCCCAGTCGAATTCTATAGAAAATATGTGGACTTGCTCGCCCCGGTACTGACGAGGACCTTTAATGAGGCAAAGGAAAGGGGACAACTGCCCCCGACTATGTCTGAAGCAACGATATCGCTTCTCTTAAAGAAGGAAAAGGACCCGCTACAATGCGGGTCCTATAGACCTATTTCCCTCCTAAATGTAGATGCCAAGGTCCTGGCCAAGGTAATGGCAATGAGAATAGAGGAATGTGTCCCGGGGGTGGTCCACGAGGACCAAACTGGGTTTGTGAAGGGGAGACAGCTGAACACGAATATACGGAGGTTGTTAGGGGTAATGATGATGGCCCCACCAGAGGGAGAAACGGAGATAGTAGTGGCGATGGATGCCGAGAAAGCATTTGATAGAGTGGAGTGGGATTATTTGTGGGAGGTGTTGAGGAGATTTGGTTTTGGAGAGGGGTATGTTAGATGGGTGCAGCTGTTGTTTTGGGCCCCAGTGGCGAGCGTGGTCACGAATGGACGGGGATCTGCATATTTTCGGTCTGTCCCCATTATTGTTTGCACTGGCGATTGAGCCCCTGGCGATAGCGTTGAGGGGTTCCAAGAAGTGGAGGGGAGTACTTAGGGGAGGAGAAGAGCACCGGGTATCTTTGTATGCAGACGATTTGCTACTATACGTGGCGGACCCGGCGGAGGGGATGCCAGAAATAATGCGGATACTTGGGGAGTTTGGGGATTTTTCAGGGTATAAATTGAACATGGGGAAAAGTGAGTTGTTTGTGGTGCATCCAGGGGAGCAGAGTAGAGAAATAGAGGACCTACCGTTGAGGAAGGTAACAAGGGACTTTCGTTACCTGGGGATCCAGATAGCTAAGAATTGGGGCACATTGCACAGGTTAAATTTAACGCGGTTGGTGGAACAGATGGAGGAGGATTTCAAGAGATGGGATATGGTAGCCCTGTCAATGGCAGGGAGGGTGCAGGCGGTTAAGATGGTGGTCCTCCCGAGATTCCTCTTTGTGTTTCAGTGCCTCCCGGTGGTGATCACGAAGGCTTTTTTAAAAAGGATTGAAAAGAGCATCATGGGTTTTGTGTGGGCCGGGAAGACCCCGAGAGTGAGGAAGGGATTCTTACAGCGTAGCAGGGATAGGGGGGGGCTGGCACTACCGAGCCTAAGTGAGTATTATTGGGCCGCTAATATTTAAATGGTGAGTAAGTGGATGGGAGAGGAGGAGGGAGCGGCGTGGAAGAGATTAGAGAGGGCGTCCTGTAGGGGGACTAGCCTACAGGCTATGGTGACAGCCCCATTGCCGTTCTCACCGAGGAACTACACCACAAGCCCGGTGGTGGTGGCTACACTGAAGATTTGGGGACAGTGGAGACGGCATAGGGGAAAGACTGGAGCCTTGGGGGGGTCCCCGATAAGAAACAACCATAGGTTTGCCCCGGGGGGAATGGATGGGGGATATGGAATGTGGCAAAGAGCAGGAATAACGCAACTGAAAGATCTGTTTGTGGATGGGAAGTTCGCGAGTCTGGGAGCGCTGACCGAGAAATATGGGTTGCCCCAAGGGAATGCATTCAGGTATATGCAACTGAGGGCTTTTGCGAGGCAACAGGTGAGGGAATTCCCGCAGCTCCCGACACAAGAGGTGCAGGACAGAGTGATCTCAAAGACATGGGTGGGGGATGGTAAGGTGTCAGATATATATAGGGAAATGAGGGACGAAGGGGAGACTATGGTAGATGAACTGAAAGGGAAATGGGAAGAAGAGCTGGGGGAGGAGATCGAGGAGGGGCTGTGGGCAGATGCCCTAAGCAGGGTAAACTCGTCGTCCTCGTGTGCCAGGCTAAGCCTGATTCAGTTTAAGGTATTACACAGGGCGCATATGACTGGAGCACGGCTCAGTAAATTTTTTGGGGTGGAGGATAGGTGTGCGAGGTGCTCGAGAAGCCCAGCGAATCATACCCATATGTTTTGGTCATGCCCGGCACTACAGGGGTTTTGGATGGGGGTGACAAAGGTGCTTTCAAAAGTAGTAGGGGTCCGGGTCGAACCAAGCTGGGGGTTGGCTATATTTGGGGTTGCACAAGAGCCGGGAGTGCAGGAGGCGAGAGAGGCCGATGTTTTGGCCTTTGCGTCCCTAGTAGCCCGGCGCAGGATATTGCTAATGTGGAAAGAAGCCAAGCCCCCGGGGGTGGAGACCTGGATAAATGACATGGCGGGGTTTATAAAGCTAGAGCGGATTAAGTTCGTCCTAAGGGGGTCGGCTCAAGGGTTCACCAGGCGGTGGCAACCGTTCGTCGAATACCTCGCAGAAAGATAGATGGAATGGGAAAAAGAAGGCAGCAGCAGCAGCCCAGGATCGGGGGGGGGAGGAGGAACCAGAAGGACTCTCAGGGTTGTTAATATATACTGTATAGTATGTATAGGTCGTTGCTACAGATAATTATATATTGGACTGTTAAATTATATTTTTGGAGAGTGTTACTTGTGATAAGGCAGTTGCCAATTAGGGCTAGTTTTCATTTTTGTTATTTATTATTTATTCATTTTCTGTTTATAAAATAGGTCATTGTTATTTGTGTTGTTATAATATTGTGTAAAGGATGCACAATGTACTGTGTTGGTTGACCAAAAATTTTCAATAAAATATTTAATTAAAAAAAAGAAATGATTCAGATTTCTGCTGAATCACACCAAGTGAGACTTCATTCTGTCCTTGACCTTGGTGTGCATTACTTTTTCTATTGCTACCATTAAACTGACTTACCAGAAGTTTCCAGTTTCTCTTAATTCCCTTTTGTTGGACAATGCTGCAACATTTTAACGGTGGCACAGAGGTTAGCACTGTTGCCTCACAACGCCAGCGATCCGGGTTCAATTCCGGCCTCGGGTGACGATGTGGAGTCTGCACATCCTCCCCGTGTTGGCGTGGGTTTCCTCCGGGTTCTCCGGTTTCCTCCCACAGTCCAAAGATGTGCAGGTTAGGTGGATTGGCCACGCTAAATTACCCCTTTCATAGAAGTTTCTTAGAATTTACAGTGCAGAAGGAGGCCATTCGGCCCATCGAATCTGCACCGGCTCTTGGAAAGAGCACCTTACCCAAGGTCAACACCTCCACCCTATCCCCATAACCCAGTAGCCCCACCCAACACCAAGGGCAATTTTGGAACCTAAGGGCAATTAATCATGGCCAATCCACCTTACCTGCACATCTTTGGACTGTGGGAGGAAACCGGAGCACCCGGAGGAAACCCACGCACACACGGGGAGGATGTGCAGACTCCGCACAGACAGTGACCCAAGCCGGAATCGAACCTGGAACCCTGGAGCTGTGAAGCAATTGTGCTATCCACAATGCTACCGTGCTGCCCTTAGTGTCTAAAGGTTAGATGGGTTAGGGAGGAGGCATGGGCGTGGGTAGGATGCTCTTTTGGAGGGTTGGTGAGGGTTTGATGGGCTGAATGGCCTGCTTTTGCACTGTAGGGATTCGATGATTTTCAATTCTGCAAAGATTTTATGGCTCCATTCTCAATTTATTGCTTTACTGCCGAGAGAGAGAGCAGCAGACACTCCATAGCAGCCTCTTCCTACCCAGTCTTCATCTTACCCTGTCAACATCTTCTGTCCCTTTCTCCTTCATGTTTATCCAACTTCCGCTTAAATATATCGACACGATTCACCTCAGCTTCTCCCTGTGGGAGTGAGTTCCACATTCTCCCCACTCCCTCACTCTGCATTAGTAACATAACTACTGCCCCAGTCCAGCTCAAAAGGAATGCACCTCATGAAGAGCCTTTGCAGAGACTCCAGCAAACAATCCAGAAGATAACTAGTCACTCGCTAATCTCTGATGTATCTATCCATTGTCTAACTGTTTTAGACAATTCAAATGAAGCCAATTTGATCTGTTAATTTGGATTGAAATTGTACAAAAATAAACACCCCTGAGTATCTTCATTCAATTGTTTAACTCAGACAACCAGATATTCTGTTGTATGCCTCAGTAATAATAATCGCTTATTGTCACAAATAGGCTTCAGTGAACTTCTGCACTGTAAATTCTATGAAACTTACTCTGAAAAGCCCCTAGTTGCCACATTCCGGCGCCTGTTCGGGGAGGCCGGTACGGGAATTGCACCCGCGCTGCTGGCCTTGTTCTGCATTACAAGCCAGCTGTTTAGCCCGCTGTGCTAAACCAGCCCCAGGTGGTTTAGTCCCAGGTGACCATTGGTTGCTTTCCCCTTTGAGGGGAGAACTGATCGGTGATGAGTTAACCTGAGGGTCACCACACCTCAGGCGAGGGGCAAGAGGGTGAGGCCTTCATGAATAACCTCAGCCGGTACGGGGATTGAACCCACGCTGCTGACCTCGCTCTGCATCACAAACCAGCTGTCCAGCCCGCTGAGCTACACCAGCCCTCAGTTGCACACTGGACAATGAACTACGTCCCTTCCAATAATTGAAGACTGCAACATGCCATTCTGCAGAAACTGCACCAATACAATACTCACAAGGGGAAAGGCAGGCCGAGAATCAGAGACCAGCACACACACAGTCCTCCCAATAGACACTTCATTGTCACTCAGTAGCTCTGTGCCCGCACTGAGTGTTGTGGAGTTTATATATCCGGCCAACACAGCCTTTTTTCAAAACAAACACAAGGCAAAATCCCACAGCAGCAGAGGTCAGTGTCAGAACAAACAGTCCCTCGCTCCAGACTCTTTCGAAAGGCCTTTTGATAAAGTTTCGTAAATCAGATTTGTTCACAAAATCGATTTCTGAGGTTAAAAGGGCAGAAGCATGCAGGCAATTTGCCAAGGTGCAAAACGTGTTGGTGAATAACTCCTTCTTCAGGCCGGAGGGGATGGCACATAATGCTGTCCAGGCCACCGTTCTTTCTGGTGAATATTAATGCACTGACAGTTGACATGGAAGTCAGAATGCAGTAAACAATGAGGAGGGCACGGCCTGGTGAAACAGACAGACAAATTAAATTTAGCACAGAGAAGTGATGCATTTTAGAAACAAGAGTGAGGAGAGACAATAGGGAGTACAATTCTGAAAGGGGTGCAGGAGCTGAGCGACCTGGGGTATATGTGCATGTGATTAAAGGTGGCAGGACAGGTTGGGAGAGTGGTGAATAAAGCATATCGGGCGAGATTCCCTGGCTTCCTGCGGCATGTTTCTTGGTGGCAGGAGGTGGGCTGGCATTGAGGAATCTTCTGGACCTGGAAAATCGCGCCGGCCTTAACAGCCGGGTGATCCCGGCCAGTGCATTCTGGGCTTTATTTATAGCAGCAGAGAATACACAAGCAAGGCAGTTACGTTCAACTTGCATAAAACGCTGGTGTGTTCTCAACTGAGGCATTGCACGCGGTTCTGGTGGCGCACTCTAGGAAAGATGTGAAGACCTCGGGAAGGTGCAGAGGAGATTCATCAGAATGTGATCAGGGCTGAGGGACTTGAGTGAATGTGGCGAGAGAGGAGGAGTTGGAATTGTTCTCCTTTCAGCAGAGGAGGGGAGATTTAATCGAGCTGTTCAAAATAATGAGAGGTTTTAGTAGAGTACATTAGGGGAAAGTGTTTCCAGTGACTGGAAGATACTAGTTTATAGATAGCTGACGAAAAAGGCGAAGGGAGAAGTGATTTTTTTTACACAGCAAGTTGTTGTGACCGGGACGTTCTGCCTGAAAGCTCAGTGGAAACAGCTTCAATCGCAACTTTCAAATACTGGAAATGGGAAAGGCTCCTTTGCTGGGGGGGAAGAGTAGAGAACACAGGATTGATTGGATAGATCTGTCAGTCAGTCCAGACACCCTGGGCCACCGAGTCCCCTCTGTGTTGTGTGTGCTCCCACTGTGATCAGACAGTTTAAACTTGATCCCATGCCCACCATTACAGCTCTTCAACATTACGCAGCAAGAGGGATATTTAATGAACAATATCTTCATTCCAGGCAAGAAAAGAGTCAGAATAATTTTGCAAGATTG
This sequence comes from Scyliorhinus torazame, assembly GCF_047496885.1. Classification (NCBI taxonomy): domain Eukaryota; kingdom Metazoa; phylum Chordata; class Chondrichthyes; order Carcharhiniformes; family Scyliorhinidae; genus Scyliorhinus; species Scyliorhinus torazame. The sequence goes on along the minus strand of NC_092721.1, from coordinate 210,844,744 downwards.
TGTAATAGCAACAGAGAGACCTTAGGGACAGGAGGAGGCTATTCAATCCCTCAAACCAGTTCCACCATTCAAACTGATCGAGGATTGTCAGTAACTTGATTCCATTTAGCTGCCTTTCCTCCATATTCCTCACTTGTGGCACATCATGTAGAGAAATCCCATCAAACATCTGACAACACTGTGCAAAATGTGCAATGTTTTATGATGCAATTGTTTGTTTCCAGATCAGTTACCCAATGCAGGAAATTTGTTACAAATAGCTGTGCCCCGGAAGCCCCTCATTCAAGGAGAGAAAGAAAAGCTTTGGGCGCGATTCAGCTGCCTGGTCGCCATTCGGTTCATCTAAACACCCGGATGATGGATTCTCCCCGGGCACGGGATTCCCCGCAGCGCCTGGGAGAACTCATCAGGGCGTCGTACAGCACTGGTCCAAACAAACATCGACTAGTCAGAACTGCACCTGAGGGCAGTTCTGACTCCCGACTTTGACTCAGAAGGTACACGCTTGGCAAGGAGCTCATCATCGCTGATGCATTGTCCCGCTCCATCACATTGCCTAGGTAACCGCTGGAAATCATCCGGCAGATTGAGTCACAGGTGCAGCTGTGTGCTAGCACCCTCCCGGCGTCTGATGAGAAGGTGGTGCGTATCCGCGAGGAGACAGCCAAAGACCCCCTCTTGCAGCGTGTCATGCACCACCTCGCCAATGGTTGGCAGAAAGGGCAGTGCCCTCAATTTTACAGTGTAAAGGACGACTTGACGGTGATTGATGGTATCCTCCTCAAGCTGGACCGGATTGTAATTCCACTCAGTCTCCAGAGCTTGGTGCTCTGCCAAATCCATGAGGGACACCTGGACGTTGAGAAGTGCAGACGCAGAGCCAGGCAGGCTGTCTACTGGCCTGGTATTAGCCAGGACATCTCGAACATGGTCCTCAACTGTGCGACCTGTCAATGCTTCCAGCCAGCGCAGAGCAAGGAGACGCTCCAGCAGCATGAAATCGAGACCTCCCCGTGGTCCAAGGTTGGCATCGACCTCTTTCGTGCGAATGGTCGTGACTACGTGTTGATTATTGACTATTTCTCCAATTACCCTGAAGTCGTGAAGCTCTCAGACCTCCCATCTCGGACCGTCATCAAGGCCTATAAGGAGACGTTCTCCAGGCATGGTATCCCACTCACTGTCATGAGTGACAATGGTCCGTGCTTCAACAGCCACGTGTGGTCTATGTTTGCCAAGTCCTACCATTTCAGACATGTCACTTCCAGCCCACACTATCCGCAGTCCAATGGGAAGGTTGAAAAAGGGGTGCACAGTGTGAAACAGCTCATCTGCAAGGCCGCGGATTCTGCTTCTGACATCTACCTCGCGCTGCTTGCGTACAGGGCGACCCCACTGTCCACTGGCATGTCGCCGGCTCAACTCCTGATGAACAGGGACCTGCGGACGACTCTTCCAGCCATACACTTGCCCAACCTGGATCACCTCCCGGTGCTGCAGAAGGTGCAGCAGCTCCGAAACCAGCAAAAGCAGGGCTATGATGCTCATGCCACCGATTTGCCCGTGTTATCCCCGGCAGACACTGTCAGGATCAAGAAACCGGATGGGTCTGCTCCAGCTGTCGTTGTTCGACAGGCTGCGCCCCGCTCGTATGTTGTGCGACGAAACAGACGGGCACTGCGCAAAGTTGCCTGCCTGCAACCGCTTTCTTCTCCGTTGTTTTGCCACCTCCTGATACCTCGAAATATGAGGCCACCAGTCAGGCTTCCATCCCGCCTGTCAAGGCGCCGTCGTCCCCACCACCCCCTCTCCGGCGGTCGACCAGGATCAGCCTCAAGCCCCAGAGACTGGACTTGGGAACATTTGTTTTGTTTGCTATGTTCTGTTTTCTCACATTAGACAGCTGTCTTCACATGTAAATACGTTCACATACGCCACCGCTTGTAAATATGTTAATATATGTCACCACATGTAAGTACGTTCCCATATGCCCACAAAACATTTTTTTAAAAGGGGAGATGTCATGATATACAGACAGGCAGCTAATGAACACAGAGAACAGGACATGACCAATGAGCAGGCAGGACACTCAGGGGTGGTATCTCACTACAAAAGGCATGAGGCACTCACACTCTGCCTCTTTCCACTGATGAACATCTACAGAGTGAGTCAGGGTGTATGTACAGTATCACACCTCCAGCACGTGGCTAAGAGCTAGTCTGGTTCAGTCAGACAGAGTAACCACACTTAGGTTAGTAGAGAGTCGAACTCATAGAGAACTGTGCTAACTGTGCTACTGGTTCAATAAATCAGATTGAACTAACTTCAAGGTCTGGAGTATCTTTTGGTTAAAGCTGCATCCAGTTGCAGACTGTGTTATCCCAGAGTACATAACATGACAACGCTCAGTGCATCGTTGCGCATGCGCGGTGCGGTTCTCGGACGTCTGCACCTGCGCAGTGCGGTTTTTGGCCGCTTCGTGTTCCCGATCGCATTGCGCATGCGTCGGGCCCCGGGAAGAGCGCGCAAAATGGCCGCTTTCGTCAATGTGGTGGCGCTGCATCCGGGAGATGGCCTGAACACTCTCCACCTCGTGGGAAGCTTGTTTTTCACTTTCTGCCGTTTTGTACTGTGAATAGCGATTTTTAGAGTGCTCATGCACAGTACACGTTTCAATCGCGACTGGCAGGGTCATGTGCTTGATTTTCAACAATTGCTCTCGCAGAGGATCAGAGTGGACTCCAAAAACGATTTGATCTCTGATCATGGAGTCAGTGATATCACTAAAGTTGCAGGATTGCACGAGCAGTCTGAGGTTAGTTAGATAGGAGTTGAAGGATTTGTCTTTACCTTGCATCTTCTGCTTGAAGATGTAGCGCTCGAAGATTTCGTTGGTGTCCACCTCGCAGTGGCATTCAAATTTGTCCAGGGTGGTTTGGTACTTCGTTTTGTCCTGCCCTTCAGAAAAGTGAAAGGAGTTGAAGATCTCTATTGCATGGTCACCCGCGGTGGTGAGTAGAAGAGCTATCTTCCGAGCATCGGTCGCGCCATTAAAGTCGGATGCTTCCACGTATAGTTGAAATTTCTGCTTGAATGATCGCCAGTTGGCACTAAGATTTCCGATGGTCCTGAGCTGATGAGGAGCCTGAATCTTGTCCATTGAGCCTGTATTCAGTAGCTGGTTGTCACGGATCTTGCTGAGTTGAACTAAATAGTTTGAACAGTCACTCCTGGTATCATGTTGTGTTATGCTGCTTTGGATAACACAGGCTGCTACTTGATGCAGTCTGAACTAAAGGAAGCTCCAGACTCTGAAATGAGTTCAACGTGTTTATTGTATTAACACAGTTCTCAAATGAGTTTGACTCTCTGCTAATCTAACTGTAGTAACTCCGTCTAACTGTAGCAGCTTGCTCTAAGCCACGTGCTGGGTGTGATGCTGCTGATCAACCCTGTCTAACTCTCTCGCTGTCTGTCTGTGGAAAGAGGCAGGGTGTGTGTGCCTCATCCCTTTTATAGTGTTTATGTCATGCCCCCTTGTGGTGATGCCACCTCTGAGTGTCCTGACTGCCTATTGGTTGTGTCCTATTCTGAGTGTTCATTGGTTGCATGTTTGCATATCATGACAATCCCGATCCACAAGTGGTCTCACGAGGCCAAAAGAAATCAAGTGCCATTGGAATAGCGGGTCGTTCCCATCTCTGCTGGCACTGGGAACCCCCCCCAAACCGGACGGAGAATGTTTTTGGTTGGATCAAACCCTCTCTTGAACCTTTCGCAACCTCAGGACATCCCAAAATGCTTCACATATCTCGGGCTCCACAATCACCAGCAAGCTGTCACTTGATGCTGAAATCAACTCACGCACTGCAAAGGCTGCAGGTGGGTGAGATCCAAGGTGAGTAAGGGAGAGTGAGGAGCAGCAGCAACTGGACTTAGAACATCAAACTGCTGGTCTACCAAGCCTGGATCCTCAGCACACTCAGCGGCGAAGCCTGGACAACATGTGCTGGGCAGCAGAAAAGGTTGAACAGTTTTCACCTTCACGGTCTCAGATATATCCTGTAGCAGGACAAGGTCAGAGATCCCGGAATGTGCTAATCCCATCAACACAAACCCATTGGCAGGCCAGCGGGATGTGCAATGTCACAGCCATGTCCATCCTTGCACAGCGACCTTCTATCCATACCTCTGCCACAAGGACACCTGCAGCGTTCCTGAGAGAGGTTTTCCTGATCTCCCTCTACTCTCGTTTCCTCGCTCCACATGTCTGTTGTTATTTGGGGCTCAAGCCCCATGGACACCAGCTGGAAGCAGAAGAGGTGGAAATATACAGAAGGATGAGGGAGAGAAGGTGGAAATCAAAAGAGGAGGGAAAGGAAGATAATAATCATCAGGAGGAAGAGGAAGTGGAGAATGTTTTACTGATCAACTTTGAGGATGAGAATTCCAAGGAGGAATTCCAAGTGTTCCCGATAACTGAGCTTTGCTGGTGACAACCTGAAATGACCCAAAACACAAAGGTTCTGCGGGGCTGTCACGCTGCAGAGATACAATTGGTTGCAGATTTTGAAGTATGAATGACAAAAGCTCAATCAATTGGAATTGAAATTCCAATCATTTTGGAATGAATGAAATCCTTTCATCCGATAATCAATATATCTGAGGACGCTGTACCGCAGTGAGAGTCAGCAACTTCAGGAGAGGGCCCTGTACCCCAGTGAGAGTCAGCAACTTCAGGAGAGGAGGAGGACCCTGTACCCCAGGGAGAGTCAGCACCTTCAGGAGAGGAGGGGGAGTCTGTAACCCAGTGAGAGTCAGCACCTTCAGGAGAGGAGGGGGACCCTGTACCCAGGTGAGAGTCAGCACCTTCAGGAGAGGAGGGGGAGTCTGCACCCCAGTGAGAGACAGCACCTTCAGGAGAGGAGGGGGAGTCTGTATCCCAGTGAGTGTCAGCACCTTCAGCAGAGGAGGGTGAGTCTGGACCCCAGTGAGAGTCAGCACCTTCAGGAGAGGAGGGGGACCCTGTACGCCAGTGAGAGTCAGCACCTTCAGGAGAGGAGGGGGTGTCCGTACCCCAGTGAGAGTCAGCACCTTAGGAGAGGAGGGGGAGTCAGTACCACAGTGAGAGTCGGCACCTTCAGGAGAGGAGGGGGACACTGTACCCCAGTGAGAGTCTGGACCGTCAGGAGACGAAGGGGTATCTGTACCCCAATGAGAGTCAGCACATTTAGGAGAGGAGGGGGTGTCTGTACCCCAGTGAGAGTCAGCACCTTCAGGAGAGGAGGGGGACACTGGACCCCAGTGAGAGTCAGCACCTTCAGGAGAGGAGGGGGACCCTGTAAGCCAGTGAGAGTCAGCACCTTCAGGAGAGGAGGGGGACCCAATACCCCAGTGAGAGTCAGCACCTTAAGCAGAGGAGGGGGAGTCTGTCCCCCGGTGAGAGTCAGCACCTTCAGGAGTGGAGGGGGGAGCCTCTACCCCAGTGAGAGTCAGCACCTTCAGGAGAGGAGGGGGACCCAGTACCCCAGTGAGAGTCAGCACCATAAGCAGAGGAGGGGGAGTCTGTCCCCCGGTGAGAGTCAGCACCTTCAGGAGAGGAGGGTAAGTCTGTACTTCAGTGAGAGTCCGCACCTTCAGGAGAGGAGGGGGATCCTGTACCTCAGTGAGGGTCAGCAACATCACGAGAGGAGGGGGAGTCTGTACCCCAGTGAGAGTCAGGACCTTCAGGAGAGGAGGGGGAGTCTGTACCCCAATGAGAGTCAGCACCTTCAGCAGAGGAGGGGGAGTCTGTACCCCAGTGAGAGACAGCACCTTCAGGAGAAGAGGGGGACCCTGTACCCCAGTGAGAAGTCAGCACCTTCAGGAGAGGAGGGGGGACCCTGTACCCCAGTGAGAGTCAGCACCTACAGGAGAGGCGGGTGAGTCTGTACCCCAGTGAGAGTCAGCACCTTCAGGAGAGGAGGGGGAGTCTGTAACCCAGTGAGAGTCAGCACCTTCAGGAGAGGAGGGGGATTCTGTACCCCAGTGAGAGTCGGCACCTTCAGGAGAGGAGGGGGACACTGTACCCCAGTGAGAGTCTGGACCGTCAGGAGACGAAGGGGTATCTGTACCCCAGTGAGAGTCAGCACATTTAGGAGAGGAGGGGGTGTCTGTACCCCAGTGAGAGTCAGCACCTTCAGGAGAGGAGGGGGACCCTGTACCCCAGTGAGAGTCAGCACCTTCAGGAGAGGAGGGGGAGTCTGTCCCCCGGTGAGAGTCAGCACCTTCAGGACAGGAGGGTAAGTCTGTACTTCAGTGAGAGTCCGCACCTTCAGGAGAGGAGGGGGGAGCCTCTACCCCAGTGAGAGTCAGCACCTTCAGGAGAGGAAGGGGTGTCTGTACCCCAGTGAGAGTCAGCACCTTCAGCAGAGGAGGGTGAGTCTGTGCCCCAGTGAGAGTCCGCACCATCAGGAGAGGAGGGGGATCCTGTACCCCAGTGAGAGTCAGCACCTTCAGGAGAGGAGGGGGGAGCCTCTACCCCAGTGAGAGTCAGCACCTTCAGCAGAGGAGGGTGAGTCTGTGCCCTAGTGAGAGTCAGCACCTTCAGGAGAGGAGGGGGAGTCTGTACCCCAGTGACAGTCAGCACCTTCAGGAGTGGAGGGGGGAGCCTCTACCCCAGTGAGAGTCAGCACCTTCAGGAGAGGAGGGGGAGTCTGTACCCCAGTGAGAGTCAGCAGCTTCAGGAGAGGAGGGGGACGCAGTACACCAGTGAGAGTCAGCACCTTCAGGAGAGGAGGGGGTGTCTGTACCCCAGTGAGAGTCAGCACCTTCAGGAGAGGAGGGGGGACCCTGGACCCCAGTGAGAGTCAGCACTTTCAGGAGAGGAGGGGGTGTCTGTACCCCAGTGAAAGTCAGCACCTTCAGGAGAGGGGTGGGAGTCTGTACCCCAGTGAGAGTCAGCACCTTCAGGAGAGGAGGGGGACCCAGTACCCCAGTGAGAGTCAGCACCTTCAGGAGAGGAGGGTAAGTCTGTACTTCAGTGAGAGTCCGCACCTTCAGGAGAGGAGGGGGATCCTGTACCTCAGTGAGGGTCAGCAACGTCACAAGAGGAGGGGGAGTCTGTACCCCAGTGAGAGTCAGCACCTTCAGGAGAGGAGGGGGAGTCTGTACCCCAGTGAGAGTCAGCACCTTCAGGAGAGGAGGGGGAGCCTCTACCCCAGTGAGAGTCAGCACCTTCAGGAGAGGAGGGGGAGTCTGTACCCCAGTGAGAGTCAGCACCTTCAGGAGAGGACGGGGTGTCCGTACCCCAGTGAGAGTCAGCACCTTCAGGAGAGGAGGGGGACACTGTACCCCAGTGAGAGTCTGGACCGTCAGGAGACGAAGGGGTATCTGTACCCCAGTGAGAGTCAGCACATTTAGGAGTGGAGGGGGTGTCTGTACCCCAGTGAGAGTCAGGACCTTCAGGCGAGGAGGGGGTGTCTGTACCCCAGTTAGAGTCAGCACCTTCAGGAGTGGAGAGGCACACTGTACCCCAGTGAGAGTCAGCACCTTCAGGAGAGGAGGATGACCCTGTAGCCCAGTGAGAGTCAGCACCTTCAGGAGAGGAGGGGGAGGCTGTACCCCAGTGAGAGTCAGCACCTTCAGGAGTGGGACACTGTACGCCAGTGAGATTCAGCACCTTCAGGAGAGGAGGAGGACCCTGTACCCCAGTGAGAGTCAGCACCTTCAGGAGAGGAGGGGCACACTGTACCCCAGTAAGAGTCAGCACCTCCAGGAGAGGAGAGTGAGTCTGTATTCCAGTGAGAGTCAGCACTTTCAGGAAAGGATCCTGTAGCCCAGTGAGAGTCAGCACCTTCAGGAGAGGAGGGGGTGTCTGTACCCCAGCGAGAGTCAGCACCTTCAGGAGAGGAGGAGGACCCTGTACCCCAGTGAGAGTCAGCACCTTCAGCAGAGGAGGGTGAGCCTGTACCCCAGTGAGAGTCAGCAGCTACAGGAGAGGAGGGGGACGCAGTACCCCAGTGAGAGTCAGCACCTTCAGGAGAGGAGGGGTGTCTGTACCCCAGTGAGAGTCAGCACCTTCAGGAGAGGAGGGGGGGCCCTGTACCCCAGTGAAAGTCAGCACCTTCAGGAGAGGAGGGGGTGTCTGTACTTCAGTGAGAGTCCGCACCTTCAGGAGAGGAGGGGGATCCTGTACCTCAGTGAGGGTCAGCAACATCACGAGAGGAGGGGGAGTCTGTACCCCAGTGAGAGTCAGGACCTTCAGGAGAGGAGGGGGAGTCTGTACCCCAATGAGAGTCAGCACCTTCAGCAGAGGAGGGGGAGTCTGTACCCCAGTGAGAGACAGCACCTTCAGGAGAAGAGGGGGACCCTGTACCCCAGTGAGAAGTCAGCACCTTCAGGAGAGGAGGGGGGACCCTGTACCCCAGTGAGAGTCAGCACCTACAGGAGAGGCGGGTGAGTCTGTACCCCAGTGAGAGTCAGCACCTTCAGGAGAGGAGGGGGAGTCTGTAACCCAGTGAGAGTCAGCACCTTCAGGAGAGGAGGGGGATTCTGTACCCCAGTGAGAGTCGGCACCTTCAGGAGAGGAGGGGGACACTGTACCCCAGTGAGAGTCTGGACCGTCAGGAGACGAAGGGGTATCTGTACCCCAGTGAGAGTCAGCACATTTAGGAGAGGAGGGGGTGTCTGTACCCCAGTGAGAGTCAGCACCTTCAGGAGAGGAGGGGGACCCTGTACCCCAGTGAGAGTCAGCACCTTCAGGAGAGGAGGGGGAGTCTGTCCCCCGGTGAGAGTCAGCACCTTCAGGACAGGAGGGTAAGTCTGTACTTCAGTGAGAGTCCGCACCTTCAGGAGAGGAGGGGGGAGCCTCTACCCCAGTGAGAGTCAGCACCTTCAGGAGAGGAAGGGGTGTCTGTACCCCAGTGAGAGTCAGCACCTTCAGCAGAGGAGGGTGAGTCTGTGCCCCAGTGAGAGTCCGCACCATCAGGAGAGGAGGGGGATCCTGTACCCCAGTGAGAGTCAGCACCTTCAGGAGAGGAGGGGGGAGCCTCTACCCCAGTGAGAGTCAGCACCTTCAGCAGAGGAGGGTGAGTCTGTGCCCTAGTGAGAGTCAGCACCTTCAGGAGAGGAGGGGGAGTCTGTACCCCAGTGACAGTCAGCACCTTCAGGAGTGGAGGGGGGAGCCTCTACCCCAGTGAGAGTCAGCACCTTCAGGAGAGGAGGGGGAGTCTGTACCCCAGTGAGAGTCAGCAGCTTCAGGAGAGGAGGGGGACGCAGTACACCAGTGAGAGTCAGCACCTTCAGGAGAGGAGGGGGTGTCTGTACCCCAGTGAGAGTCAGCACCTTCAGGAGAGGAGGGGGGACCCTGGACCCCAGTGAGAGTCAGCACCTTCAGGAGAGGAGGGGGTGTCTGTACCCCAGTGAAAGTCAGCACCTTCAGGAGAGGGGTGGGAGTCTGTACCCCAGTGAGAGTCAGCACCTTCAGGAGAGGAGGGGGACCCAGTACCCCAGTGAGAGTCAGCACCTTCAGGAGAGGAGGGTAAGTCTGTACTTCAGTGAGAGTCCGCACCTTCAGGAGAGGAGGGGGATCCTGTACCTCAGTGAGGGTCAGCAACGTCACAAGAGGAGGGGGAGTCTGTACCCCAGTGAGAGTCAGCACCTTCAGGAGAGGAGGGGGAGTCTGTACCCCAGTGAGAGTCAGCACCTTCAGGAGAGGAGGGGGAGCCTCTACCCCAGTGAGAGTCAGCACCTTCAGGAGAGGAGGGGGAGTCTGTACCCCAGTGAGAGTCAGCACCTTCAGGAGAGGACGGGGTGTCCGTACCCCAGTGAGAGTCAGCACCTTCAGGAGAGGAGGGGGACACTGTACCCCAGTGAGAGTCTGGACCGTCAGGAGACGAAGGGGTATCTGTACCCCAGTGAGAGTCAGCACATTTAGGAGTGGAGGGGGTGTCTGTACCCCAGTGAGAGTCAGGACCTTCAGGCGAGGAGGGGGTGTCTGTACCCCAGTTAGAGTCAGCACCTTCAGGAGTGGAGAGGCACACTGTACCCCAGTGAGAGTCAGCACCTTCAGGAGAGGAGGATGACCCTGTAGCCCAGTGAGAGTCAGCACCTTCAGGAGAGGAGGGGGAGGCTGTACCCCAGTGAGAGTCAGCACCTTCAGGAGTGGGACACTGTACGCCAGTGAGATTCAGCACCTTCAGGAGAGGAGGAGGACCCTGTACCCCAGTGAGAGTCAGCACCTTCAGGAGAGGAGGGGCACACTGTACCCCAGTAAGAGTCAGCACCTCCAGGAGAGGAGAGTGAGTCTGTATCCCAGTGAGAGTCAGCACTTTCAGGAAAGGATCCTGTAGCCCAGTGAGAGTCAGCACCTTCAGGAGAGGAGGGGGTGTCTGTACCCCAGCGAGAGTCAGCACCTTCAGGAGAGGAGGAGGACCCTGTACCCCAGTGAGAGTCAGCACCTTCAGCAGAGGAGGGTGAGCCTGTACCCCAGTGAGAGTCAGCAGCTACAGGAGAGGAGGGGGACGCAGTACCCCAGTGAGAGTCAGCACCTTCAGGAGAGGAGGGGTGTCTGTACCCCAGTGAGAGTCAGCACCTTCAGGAGAGGAGGGGGGGCCCTGTACCCCAGTGAAAGTCAGCACCTTCAGGAGAGGAGGGGGTGTCTGTAACCCAGTGAAAGTCAGCACCTTCAGGAGAGGAGGGGTGCGTCTGTACCCCAGTGAGAGTCAGCACCTTCAGGAGAGGAGGGGGAGTCTGTACCCCAGTGAGATTCAGCACCTTCAGGAGATGAGGGGGTGTCTGTACCCCAGTGAGAGTCAGGACCTTCAGGAGAGGAGGGTGAGTCTGTACCCCAGTGAGAGTCAGCACCTTCAGGAGAGGAGGGGGACACTGTACCCCAGTGAGACTCAGGACCTTCAGGAGAGGAAGGGGACCCTGTACCCCAGTGAGTGTCAACACATTCAGGAGAGGAGGGGTGACTCTGTGCCCCACTGAGAGTCAGCACCTTCAGGAGGGGAGGGGATTCTGAAGCCCAGTGAGAGTCGGCACCTTCAGGAGAGGAGAGGGAGTCTGTACCCCAGTGAGAGTCAGCACCTTCAGGAGAGGAGAGGGAGTCTGTACCCCAGTGAGAGTCAGAATCTTCAGGAGAGGAGGGGGTGTCTGTACCCCAGTGAGAGTCAGAACATTCAGGAGAGGAGGGGGACACTGTACCCCAGTGAGAGTCAGCACCTTCAGGAGAGGAGGGGCACACTGTACCCCAGTGAGAGTTTGCACCTCCAGGAGAGGAGGGTGAGTCTGTATCCCAGTGAGAGTCAGCACCCTCAGGAGAGGAGGATGACCCTGTAGCCCAGTGAGAGCCAGCACCTTCAGAAGAGGAGGGGGGGCCCTGTACCCCAGTGAGAGTCAGCACATTCAGGAGAGGAGGGGGAGTCTGTACCCCAGTGAGAGTCAGCACCTTCAGGAGAGGAGGGGGAGTCTGTACCCCAGTGAGAGTCAGCACCTTCAGAAGAGGAGGGGGCCCCCCGTACCCCAGTGAGAGTCAGCACATTCAGGAGAGGAGGGGGAGTCTGTACCCCAGTGAGAGTCAGCACCTTCAGGAGAGGAGGGGGAGTCTGTACCCCAGTGAGAGTCAGCACCTTCAGGAGAGGAGGGTGACACTGTACCCCAGTGAGAGTCAGCACCTTCAGAGAGGAGGAGGAGTCTACCCCAGTGAGAGTCAGCACCTTCAGAAGAGGAGGGGGAGTCTGTACCCACGTGAGAGTCAGCACCTTCAGGAGAGGAGGGGGATCTGTAATCCAGTGTAAGTCAGCACGATCAGGAGAGGAGGAGGAGTCTGTACCCCAGTGAGAGTCACCACCTTCAGGAGAGGAGGGGGACACTGTACCCCAGTGAGAGTCAGCACCTTCAGCAGAGGAGGGGGTGTCTGTACCCCAGTGAGAGTCAGCACCTTCAGGGGGGGAGGGGACGTCTGTACCCCAGTGAGAGTCAGCACCTTCAGAAGAGGAGGTGGAGGCTGTACCCCAGTGAGAGTCAGCACCTTCAGGGGGGGAGGGGACGTCTGTACGCCAGTGAGATTCAGCACCTTCAGGAGAGGAGGAGGACCCTGTACCCCAGTGAGAGTCAGCACCTTCAGGAGAGGAGGGGCACACTGTACCCCAGTGAGAGTCAGCACCTCCAGGAGAGGAGAGAGAGTCTGTATCCCAGTGAGAGTCAGCACCTTCAGGAGAGGATCCTGTAACCCAGTGAGAGTCAGCACCTTCAGGAGAGGAGGATGACCCTGTAGCCCAGTGAGAGCCAGTACCTTCAGGAGAGGAGGGGGTGTCTGTACCCCAGTGAGAGTCAGCACCTTCAAGACAGGAGGGGGAGTCCGAACCCCAGTGAGAGTCAGCACCTTCAGGAGTGGAGGGGGAGTCTGTACCCCAGTGAGAGTCAGCACCTTCAGGAGAGGAGGGGGAGTCTGGACCCCAGTGAGAGTCAGCGCCGTCAGGAGAGGAGGAGGACCTGTAGCCCAGTGAGAGTCAGCACCTTCAGGAAAGGATCCTGTACCCCAGCGAGAGTCAGCACCTTCAGGAGAGGAGGAGGACCCTGTAGCCCAGTGAGAGTCAGCACCTTCAGCAGAGGAGGGTGAGTGTACCCCAGTGAGAGTCAGCAGCTACAGGAGAGGAGGTGGACGCAGTACCCCAGTGAGAGTCAGCACCTTCAGGAGAGGAGGGGGTGTCTGTACCCCAGAGAGAATCAGCACCATCCGGAGAGGAGGGTGAGGCTGTATCCCAGTGAGAGTCAGCACCTTCAGGAAAGGATCCTGTACCCCAGTGAGAGTCAGCACCTTCAGGAGAGGAGGAGGACCCTGTAGCCCAGTGAGAGTCAGCACCTTCAGGAGAGGAAGGGGTGTCTGTACCCCAGTGAGAGTCAGCACCTTCAGGAGAGGAGGGGGACACTGTACCCCAGTGAGAGTCAGCACCTTCAGCAGAGGAGGGGGTGTCTGTACCCCAGTGAGTGTCAGAACCTTCAGGAGAGGAGGGGGACACTGTACCCCAGTGAGAGTCAGCACCTTCAGGAGAGGAGGAGGGCCCTGTACCCCAGTGAGAGTCAGCACCTTCAGGAGAGGAGGGGCACACTGTACCCCAGTGAGAGTTTGCACCTCCAGGAGAGGAGGGTGAGTCTGTATCCCAGTGAGCGTCAGCACCTTCAGGAGTGGATCCTGTATCCCAGTGAGAGTCAGCACCCTCAGGAGAGGAGGATGACCCTGTAGCCCAGTGAGAGCCAGCACCTTCAGGAGAGGAGGGGGTGTCTGTACCCCAGCGAGAGTCAGCACTTTCAGCAGAGGATGTTGAGTCTGTACCCCAGTGAGAGTCAGCACCTTCAGGAGAGCAGGGGGACACTGTACCCCAGTGAGAGTCAGGACCTTCAGGAGAGGAGGGGGACCCTGTACCCCAGTGAGTGTCAACACCTTCAGGAGAGGAGGGGTGACTCTGTGCCTCAGTGGGAGTCAGTACCTTCAGGAGAGGAGGGTGAGTCTGTACCCCAGTGAGTGTCAGCACCTTCAGGAGAGCAGGGGGACACTGTACCCCAGTGAGAGTCAGGACCTTCAGGAGAGGAGGGGGACCCTGTACCCCAGTGAGTGTCAACACCTTCAGGAGAGGAGGGGTGACTCTGTGCCCCAGTGGGAGTCAGTACCTTCAGGAGAGGAGGGGGATTCTGCAGCCCAGTGAGAGTCAGTACCTTCAGGAGAGGAGGGGTGACTCTGTGCCCCAGTGAGAGTCAGCACCTTCAGGAGACGAGGGGGAGTCGGTACCCTAGTGAGAGTCAGCACCTTTAGCAGAGGAGAGGGTGTCTGTACCCCAGTGAGAGTCAGCACCTTCAGGAGAGGAGGGGACGTCTGTACCCCAGTGAGAGTCAGCACCTTCAGGAGAGGGCCCTGTACCCCAGTGAGAGTCAGCACCTTTAGGAGAGGAGAGGGACAGTGTACGCCAGTGAGAGTCAGCACCTTCAGAAGAGGAGGGGGGACCCTGTACCCCAGTGAGAGTCAGCACCTTCAGGAGAGGAGGGGGTGTCTGTACCCCAGTGACAGTCGGGACCTTCAGGAGAGGAGGGGGAGTCTGTACCCCAGTGAGAGTCAGCACCTTCAGGAGAGGGCCCTGTACCCCAGTGAGAGTCAGCACCTTCAGGAGAGGAGGGGTGACTCTGTGCCCCAGTGAGAGTCAGCACCTTCAGGAGAGGAGGGGGTGTCTGTACCTCAGTGAGAGTCAGCACCTTCAGGAGAGGAGGGGGACACTGTACCCCAGTGAGAGTCAGCACTTTCAGGAGAGGAGGGGGACACTGGACCCCAGTGAGTGTCAGCACCTTCAGGAGAGGGCCCTGTACCCCAGTGAGAGTCAGCACCTTCAGGAGAGGAGGAGGACCCTGTACCCCAGTGAGATTCAGCACCTTCAGAGAGGTGGAGGACCCTGTACCCCAGTGAGGGTCAGCACCTCACGGAGAGGAGGGTGAGTCTGTATCCCAGTGAGAGTCAGCACCTTCAGGAGAGGAGGATGACCCTGTAGCCCAGTGAGAGCCAGCACCTCCAGGAGAGGAGGGGGTGTCTGTCCCCAGTGAGAGTCAGCACCTTCAGGAGAGGAGGGGGTGTCTGTACCCCAGTGAGAGTCAGCACCTTCAGGAGAGGAGGCGGACCCCGTACCCCAGTGAGAGTCAGCACCTTCAGGAGAGGAGGGGGAGTCCATACCCCAGTGAGAGTGAGCACCTTCAGGAGAGGAGGGGGAGTCTGGACTGCAGTGAGAGTCAGCACCTTCAGGAGAGGAGGGGGAGTCCGTACCCCAGTGAGAGTCAGCACCTTCAGGATAGGAGGGGGAGAATTTACACCAGTGGGAATCAGCACCTTCAGGAGAGGAGTGGGGACCCTGTATCCCATTGTGAGTCAGCACCTTCAGGAGAGAAGGGGGACCCTGTACCCCAGTGAGAGTCGGCACCTTCAGCAGAGGACGGGGAGTCCGTACCCCAGTGAGAGTCAGCACCTACAGGATAGGAGGGGGACAATTTACACCAGTGGGAGTCAGCACCTTCAGGACAGTAGTGGGGACCCCGTATCCCATTGTGAGTCAGCACCTTCAGGAGAGGAGGGGGAGTCTGTACCCCAGTGAGAGTCAGCACCTTCAGGAGAGGGCACTGTACCCCAGTGAGAGTGAGCACCTTCAGGAGAGGAGGGGGATTTGTCCTCCAGTGAAAGTCAGCACCTTCAGGAGAGGAGGGGGAGTCTGTACCCCAGTGAGAATCAGCACCTTCAGGAGAGGAGGGGGACACTGTGCCCGAGTGAGAGTCAGCACCTTCAGCAGAGGAGGGGGTGTCTGTACCCCAGTGAGAGTCAGCACCTTCAGGAGAGGAGGGGAAGTCTGTACCCCAGTGAGAGTCAGCACCTTCAGAGGAGGAGGGGGAGGCTGTACCCCAGTGAGAGTCAGCACCTTCAGGAGAGGAGGGGGACACTGTACCCCAGTGAGAGTCAGCACCTTCAGGAGAGGAGGGGGACACTGTACCCCAGTGAGAGTCAGCACCTTCAGGAGAGGAGGGGGACACAGGACCCCAGTGAGAGTCAGCACCTTCAGGAGAGGTCCCTGTACCCCAGTGAGATTCAGCACCTTCAGGAGAGGTGGAGGACCCTGTACCCCAGTGAGAGTCAGCACCTCACGGAGAGGAGGGTGAGTCTGTATCCCAGTGAGAGTCAGCACCTTCAGGAGAGGAGAAGGACCCTGTAGCCCAGTGAGAGTCAGCACATTCAGCAGAGGAGGGTGAGTCTGTACCCCAGTGAGAGTAAGCACCTTCAGGAGAGGAGGGGGTGTCTGTACCCCAGTGAGAGTCAGCACCTTCAGGAGACGAGGGGGAGTCCGTACCCCAGTGAGAGTCAGCACCCTCAGGAGAGGAGGGGGAGTCTGGACCGCAGTGAGAGTCAGCACCTTCAGGAGAGGAGGGGGAGTCTGTACCCCAGTGAGAGTCAGCACCTACAGGATAGGAGGGGGACAATTTACACCAGTGGGAGTCAGCACCTTCAGGAGAGGAGTGGGGACCCTGTACCCCAGTGAGAGTCAGCATCTTCAGCAGAAGTTGAGGACCCTGTACCCCAGTGAGAGTCAGCACCTTCAGGAGAGGAGGGGGATTCTGCACCCCAGTGAGAGTCAGCACCTTCAGGAGAGGAAGAGGACCCTGTAGCCCAGTGAGAGTCAGCACCTTCAGCAGAGGAGGGGCAGTCTGTCCCCCGGTCAGAGTCAGCACCTTCAGGAGAGGAGGGGGAACCTGTACCCCAGTGAGAGTCAGCACCTTCAGGAGAGGAGGGGGATTTTGCACCCCAGTGAGAGTCAGCACCTTCAGGAGAGGAGGAGGACCCTGTAGCCCAGTGAGAGTCAGCACCTTCAGGAGAGGAGGGGGAGTCTGTACCCAAGTGAGAGTCAGCACCTAAAGGATAGGAGGGGGACAATTTACACCAGTGGGAGTCAGCACCTTCAGCAGAGGAGGGGGTGTCTGTACCCCAGTGAGAGTCAGCACCTTCAGGAGAGGAGGGGAAGTCTGTACCCCAGTGAGAGTCAGCACCTTCAGAGGAGGAGGGGGAGGCTGTACCCCAGTGAGAGTCAGCACCTTCAGGAGAGGAGGGGGACACTGTACCCCAGTGAGAGTCAGCACCTTCAGGAGAGGAGGGGGACACTGTACCCCAGTGAGAGTCAGCACCTTCAGGAGAGGAGGGGGACACAGGACCCCAGTGAGAGTCAGCACCTTCAGGAGAGGTCCCTGTACCCCAGTGAGATTCAGCACCTTCAGGAGAGGTGGAGGACCCTGTACCCCAGTGAGAGTCAGCACCTCACGGAGAGGAGGGTGAGTCTGTATCCCAGTGAGAGTCAGCACCTTCAGGAGAGGAGAAGGACCCTGTAGCCCAGTGAGAGTCAGCACATTCAGCAGAGGAGGGTGAGTCTGTACCCCAGTGAGAGTAAGCACCTTCAGGAGAGGAGGGGGTGTCTGTACCCCAGTGAGAGTCAGCACCTTCAGGAGACGAGGGGGAGTCCGTACCCCAGTGAGAGTCAGCACCCTCAGGAGAGGAGGGGGAGTCTGGACCGCAGTGAGAGTCAGCACCTTCAGGAGAGGAGGGGGAGTCTGTACCCCAGTGAGAGTCAGCACCTACAGGATAGGAGGGGGACAATTTACACCAGTGGGAGTCAGCACCTTCAGGAGAGGAGTGGGGACCCTGTACCCCAGTGAGAGTCAGCATCTTCAGCAGAAGTTGAGGACCCTGTACCCCAGTGAGAGTCAGCACCTTCAGGAGAGGAGGGGGATTCTGCACCCCAGTGAGAGTCAGCACCTTCAGGAGAGGAAGAGGACCCTGTAGCCCAGTGAGAGTCAGCACCTTCAGCAGAGGAGGGGCAGTCTGTCCCCCGGTCAGAGTCAGCACCTTCAGGAGAGGAGGGGGAACCTGTACCCCAGTGAGAGTCAGCACCTTCAGGAGAGGAGGGGGATTTTGCACCCCAGTGAGAGTCAGCACCTTCAGGAGAGGAGGAGGACCCTGTAGCCCAGTGAGAGTCAGCACCTTCAGGAGAGGAGGGGGAGTCTGTACCCAAGTGAGAGTCAGCACCTAAAGGATAGGAGGGGGACAATTTACACCAGTGGGAGTCAGCACCTTCAGGAGAGGAGTGGGGACCCTGTATCCCATTGTGAGTCACACCTTCAGGAGAGGAGGGGGACCCTGTACCCCAGTGAGAGTCAGCACCTACAGGATAGGAGGGGGACAATTTACACCAGTGGGAGTCAGCACCTTCAGAAGAGGAGTGGGGACCCTGTATCCCATTGTGAGTCAGCACCTTCAGGAGAGGAGGGGGACCCTGTACCCCAGTGAGAGTCGGCACATTCAGCAGAGGACGGGGAGTCCGTACCCCAGTGAGAGTCAGCACCTACAGGATCGGAGGGGGACTATTTACTCCAGTGGGAGTCAGCACCTTCAGGACAGGAGTGGGGACCCTGTATCCCATTGTGAGTCAGCACCGTCAGGAGAGGAGGGGGACCCTGTACCCCAGTGAGAGTCAACACCTTCAGCAGAAGTTGAGGACCCTGTACCCCAGTGAGAGTCAGCACCTTCAGGAGAGGAGGGGGATTCTGCACCCCAGTGAAAGTCAGCACGTTCAGGAGAGGAGGGGGAGTCTGTACACCAGTGAGAGTCAGCACCTTCAGCAGAGGAAGGGGAGTCTGTCCCCCGGTCAGAGTCAGCACCTTGAGGAGAGGAGGGGGAACCTGTACCCCAGTGAGAGTCAGCACCTTCAGCAGAGGAGGAGGACCCTGTACACCAGTGAGAGTCAGCACCTTCAGGAGAGGAGGAGGACCCTGTAGCCCAGTGAGAGCCAGCGCCTTCAGAGGAGGAGGGGGAGGCTGTACCCCAGTGAGAGTCAGCACCTTCAGGAGAGGAGGGGGACACTGTACCCCAGTGAGAGTCAGCACCTTCAGGAGAGGAGGGGGACACTGGACCCCAGTGAGAATCAGCACCTTCAGGAGAGGGCCCTATACCCCAGTGAGAGTCAGCACCTTCAGGAGAGGAGGAGGACCCTGTACCCCAGTCAGATTCAGCACCTTCAGGAGAGGTGGAGGACCCTGTACCCCAGTGAGAGTCAGCACCTTCAGGAGAGGAGGGGGTGTCTGTACCCAGTGAGAGCCAGCACCTTCAAGAGAGGAGGGGGTGTCTGTACCCCAGTGAGAGTCAGCACCTTCAGGAGAGGAGGCGGGCCCCGTACCCCAGTGAGAGTCAGCACCTTCAGGAGAGGAGGGGGAGTCCGTACCCCAGTGAGAGTCAGCACCTTCAGGAGAGGAGGGGGAGTCTGGACCGCAGTGAGAGTCAGCACCTTCAGGAGAGGAGGGGGAGTCCGTACCCCAGTGAGAGTCAGCACCTACAGGATAGGAGGGGGACAATTTACAC
Source organism: Scyliorhinus torazame (assembly GCF_047496885.1). Taxonomy (NCBI): domain Eukaryota; kingdom Metazoa; phylum Chordata; class Chondrichthyes; order Carcharhiniformes; family Scyliorhinidae; genus Scyliorhinus; species Scyliorhinus torazame. The sequence goes on along the minus strand of NC_092721.1, from coordinate 210,825,834 downwards.
CAGTGAGAGTCAGCACCTTCAGGAGAGGAGGGGGACCCTGTACCCCAGTGAGAGTCGGCACCCTCAGCAGAGGACGGGGAGTCCGTGCGCCAGTGAGAGTCAGCACCTACAGGATAGGAGGGGGACAATTTACACCAGTGGGAGTCAGCACCTTCAGGACAGGAGTGGGGACCCTGTATCCCATTGTGAGTCAGCACCTTCAGGAGAGGAGGGGGACCCTGTACCCCAGTGAGAGCCAGCACCTCCAGGAGAGGAGGGTGTGTCTGTACCCAGTGAGAGTCAGCACCTTCAGGAGAGGAGGAGGTGTCTGTACCCCAGTGAGAGTCAGCACCTTCAGGAGAGGAGGCGGACCCCGTAACCCAGTGAGAGTCAGCACCTTCAGGAGAGGAGGGGGAGTCCTTACCCCAGTGAGAGTCAGCACCTTCAGCAGAGGACGGGGAGTCCGTACCCCAGTGAGAGTCAGCACCTACAGGATAGGAGGGGGACAATTTTCATCAGTGGGAGTCAGCACCTTCAGGACAGGAGTGGGGACCCCGTATCCCATTGTGAGTCAGCACCTTCAGGAGAGGAGGGGGACAATTTACACCAGTGGGAGTCAGCACCTTCAGGACAGGAGTGGGGACCCCGTATCCCATTGTGAGTCAGCACCTTCAGCAGAGGAGGGTGACTCTGTACCCCAGTAAAAGTCAGCACCTTCAGGAGAGGAGGGGGACCCTGAACCCCAGTGAGAGTCAGCACCTTCAGGAGAGGAGGAGGACCCTGTAGCCCAGTGAGAGTCAGCACCTTCAGCAGAGGAGGGGGAGTCTGTCCCCCGGTCAGAGTCAGCACCTTCAGGAGCGGAGGGGGAACCTGTACCCCAGTGAGAGTCAGCACCTTCAGGAGAGGAGGGGGATTTTGCACCCCAGTGAGAGTCAGCACCTTCAGGAGAGGAGGAGGACCCTGTAGCCCAGTGAGAGTCAGCACCTTCAGGAGAGGAGGGGGAGTCTGTACCCAAGTGAGAGTCAGCACCTAAAGGATAGGAGGGGGACAATTTACACCAGTGCGAGTCAGCACCTTCAGGAGAGGAGTGGGGACCCTGTATCCCATTGTGAGTCAGCACCTTCAGGAGAGGAGGGGGACCCTGTACCCCAGTGAGAGTCAGCACCTACAGGATAGGAGGGGGACAATTTACACCAGTGTGAGTCAGCACCTTCAGAAGAGGAGTGGGGACCCTGTATCCCATTGTGAGTCAGCACCTTCAGGAGAGGAGGGGGACCCTGTACCCCAGTGAGAGCCAGCACCTGCAGGATAGGAGGGGGACAATTTACACCAGTGGGAGTCAGCACCTTCAGGACAGGAGTGGGGACCCCGTATCCCATTGTGAGTCAGCACCTTCAGGAGAGGAGGGGGACAATTTACACCAGTGGGAGTCAGCACCTTCAGGACAGGAGTGGGGACCCCGTATCCCATTGTGAGTCAGCACCTTCAGCAGAGGAGGGTGAATCTGTACCCCAGTGAAAGTCAGCACAGTCAGGAGAGGAGAGGGACACTGTACGCCAGTGAGAGTCAGCACCTTCAGAAGAGGAGGGGGGACCCTGTACCCCAGTGAGAGTCAGCACCTTCAGGAGAGGAGGGGGTGTCTGTACCCCAGTGAGAGTCAGCACCTTCAGAAGAGGAGGGTGAGTCTGTACGCCAGTGAGAGTCAGCACCTTCAGAAGAGGAGGGGGTCCCTGTACCCCAGTGAGAGTCAGCACCTTCAGGAGAGGAGGGGGTGTCTGTACCCCAGTGAATGTCAGCACCTTCAGGAGTGGAGGGGGAGTCTGTACCCCAGTGAGAGTCGGCACCTTCAGCAGAGGAGGGTGAATCTGTACCCCAGTGAGACTCAGCACCTTCAGGAGAGGAGGGGGTGTCTGTACCTCAGTGAGAGTCAGCACCTTCAGGAGAGGAGGGGGACACTGTACCCCAGTGAGAGTCAGCACTTTCAGGAGAGGAGGGAGACACTGGACCCCAGTGAGTGTCAGCACCTTCAGGAGAGGGCCCTGTACCCCAGTGAGAGTCAGGACCTTCCGGAGAGGAGGGTGAGTCTGTATCCCAGTGAGAGTCAGCACCTTCAGGAGAGGAGGATGACCCTGTAGCCCAGTGAGAGCCAGCACCTCCAGGAGAGGAGGGGGTGTCTGTCCCCAGTGAGAGTCAGCACCTTCAGGAGAGGAGGGGGTGTCTGTACCCCAGTGAGAGTCACACCTTCAGGAGAGGAGGCGGACCCCGTACCCCAGTGAGAGTCAGCACCTTCAGGAGAGGAGGGGGAGTCCGTACCCCAGTGAGAGTGAGCACCTTCAGGAGAGGAGGGGGAGTCCGTACCCCAGTGAGAGTCAGCACCTTCAGGATAGGAGGGGGACAATTTACACCAGTGGGAGTCAGCACCTTCAGGACAGGAGTGGGGACCCCGTATCCCATTGTGAGTCAGCACCTTCAGGAGAGGAGGGGGAGTGTGTACCCCAGTGAGAGTCAGCACCTTCAGGAGAGGGCACTGTACCCCAGTGAGAGTGAGCACCTTCAGGAGAGGAGGGGGATTTGTCCTCCAGTGAAAGTCAGCACCTTCAGGAGAGGAGGGGGAGTCTGTACCCCAGTGAGACTCAGCACCTTCAGGAGAGGAGGGGGACACTGTGCCCGAGTGAGAGTCAGCACCTTCAGCAGAGGAGGGGGTGTCTGTACCCCAGTGAGAGTCAGCACCTTCAGGAGAGGAGGGGAAGTCTGTACCCCAGTGAGAGTCAGCACCTTCAGAGGAGGAGGGGGAGGCTGTACCCCAGTGAGAGTCAGCACCTTCAGGAAAGGAGGGGGACGCTGTACCCCAGTGAGAGTCAGCACCTTCAGGAGAGGATGGGGACACTGTACCCCAGTGAGAGTCAGCACCTTCAGGAGAGGTCCCTGTACCCCAGTGAGATTCAGCACCTTCAGGAGAGGTGGAGGACCCTGTACCCCAGTGAGAGTCAGCACCTCACGGAGAGGAGGGTGAGTCTGTATCCCAGTGAGAGTCAGCACCTTCAGGAGAGGAGAAGGACCCTGTAGCCCAGTGAGAGTCAGCACCTTCAGCAGAGGAGGGTGAGTCTGTACCCCAGTGAGAGTCAGCACCTTCAGGAGAGGAGGGGGTGTCTGTACCCCAGTGAGAGTCAGCACCTTCAGGAGACGAGGGGGAGTCCGTACCCCAGTGAGAGTCAGCACCCTCAGGAGAGGAGGGGGAGTCTGTACCCCAGTGAGAGTCAGCACCTTCAGCAGAAGTTGAGGACCCTGTACCCCAGTGAGAGTCAGCACCTTCAGCAGAGCAGGGGGATCCTGTACCCCAGTGAGAGTCAGCACCTTCAGCAGAGGAGGGGGAGTCTGTCCCCCGGTCAGAGTCAGCACCTTCAGGAGAGGAGGGGGAACCTGTACCCCAGTGAGAGTCAGCATCTTCAGGAGAGGAGGGGGATTTTGCACCCCAGTGAGAGTCAGCACCCTCAGGAGAGGAGGAGGACCCTGTAGCCCAGTGAGAGTCAGCACCTTCAGGAGAGGAGGGGGAGTCTGTACCCCAGTGGGAGTCAGCACCTTCAGGAGAGGAGTGGGGACCCTGTATCCCATTGTGAGTCAGCACCTTCAGGAGAGGAGGGGGACCCTGTACCCCAGTGAGAGTCAGCACCTACAGGATAGGAGGGGGACAATTTACACCAGTGTGAGTCAGCACCTTCAGGAGAGGAGTGGGGACCCTGTATCCCATTGTGAGTCAGCAGCTTCAGGAGAGGACGGGGAGTCCGTACCCCAGTGAGAGTCAGCACCTACAGGATAGGAGGGGGACAATTTACACCAGTGTGAGTCAGCACCTTCAGGAGAGGATGGGGACCCTGTACCCCAGTGAGAGTCGGCACATTCAGCAGAGGACGGGGAGTCCGTACCCCAGTGAGAGTCAGCACCTACAGGATAGGAGGGGGACTATTTACTCCAGTGGGAGTCAGCACCTTCAGGACAGGAGTGGGGACCCAGTACCCCAGTGAGAGTCAGCACCTTCAGGAGAGGAGGGGGACCCTGTACCCCAGTGAGAGTCACCACCTTCAGCAGAAGTTGAGGACCCTGTACCCCAGTGAGAGTCAGCACCTTCAGGACAGGAGGGGGATTCTGCACCCCAGTGAAAGTCAGCACCTTCAGCAGAGGAGGGGGAGGCTGTACCCCAGTGAGAGTCAGCACCTTCAGGAGAGGAGGGGGACACTGTACCCCAGTGAGAGTCAGCACCTTCAGGAGAGGAGGGGGACACTGGACCCCAGTGAGAATCAGAACCTTCAGGAGAGGGCCCTGTACCCCAGTGAGAGTCAGCACCTTCAGGAGAGGTGGAGGACCCTGTACCCCAGTGAGAGTCAGCACCTTCAGGAGAGGAGGGGGTGTCTGTACCCAGTGAGATTCAGCACCTTCAGGAGAGGAGGGGGTGTCTGTACCCCAGTGAGAGTCAGCACCTTCAGTAGAGGAGGCGGGCCCCGTACCCCAGTGAGAGTCAGCACCTTCAGGAGAGGAGGGCGAGTCCGTACCCCAGTGAGAGTCAGCACCTTCAGGAGAGGAGGGGGAGTCTGGACCGCAGTGAGAGTCAGCACCTTCAGGAGAGGAGGGGGAGTCCGTACCTAAGTGAGAGTCAGCACCTACAGGATAGGAGGGGGACAATTTACACCATTGTGAGTCAGCACCTTCAGGAGAGGAGGGGGACCCTGTACCCCAGTGAGAGTCGGCACCCTCAGCAGAGGACGGGGAGTCCGTGCGCCAGTGAGAGTCAGCACCTACAGGATAGGAGGGGGACAATTTACACCAGTGGGAGTCAGCACCTTCAGGACAGGAGTGGGGACCCTGTATCCCATTGTGAGTCAGCACCTTCAGGAGAGGAGGGGGACCCTGTACCCCAGTGAGAGTCAGCACCTTCAGGAGAGGAGGGGGAACCTGTACCCCAGTGAGAGTCAGCATCTTCAGGAGAGGAGGGGGATTTTGCACCCCAGTGAGAGTCAGCACCCTCAGGAGAGGAGGAGGACCCTGTAGCCCAGTGAGAGTCAGCACCTTCAGGAGAGGAGGGGGAGTCTGTACCCCAGTGGGAGTCAGCACCTTCAGGAGGGGAGTGGGGACCCTGTATCCCATTGTGAGTCAGCACCTTCAGGAGAGGAGGGGGACCCTGTACCCCAGTGAGAGTCAGCACCTACAGGATAGGAGGGGGACAATTTACACCAGTGTGAGTCAGCACCTTCAGGAGAGGAGTGGGGACCCTGTATCCCATTGTGAGTCAGCAGCTTCAGGAGAGGACGGGGAGTCCGTACCCAAGTGAGAGTCAGCACCTACAGGATAGGAGGGGGACAATTTACACCAGTGTGAGTCAGCACCTTCAAGAGAGGATGGGGACCCTGTACCACAGTGAGAGTCGGCACATTCAGCAGAGGACGGGGAGTCCGTACCCCAGTGAGAGTCAGCACCTACAGGATAGGAGGGGGTCTATTTACTCCAGTGGGAGTCAGCACCTTCAGGACAGGAGTGGGGACCCAGTACCCCAGTGAGAGTCAGCACCTTCAGGAGAGGAGGGGGACCCTGTACCCCAGTGAGAGTCACCACCTTCAGCAGAAGTTGAGGACCCTGTACCCCAGTGAGAGTCAGCACCTTCAGGACAGGAGGGGGATTCTGCACCCCAGTGAAAGTCAGCACCTTCAGCAGAGGAGGGGGAGTCTGTCCCCCGGTCAGAGTCAGCACCTTGAGGAGAGGAGGGGGAACCTGTACCCCAGTGAGAGTCAGCACCTTCAGCAGAGGAGGAAGACCCTGTACACCAGTGAGAGTCAGCACCTTCAGGAGAGGAGGAGGACCCTGTAGCCCAGTGAGAGCCAGCACCTTCAGAGGAGGAGGGGGAGGCTGTACCACAGTGAGAGTCAGCACCTTCAGGAGAGGAGGGGGACACTGTACCCCAGTGAGAGTCAGCACCTTCAGGAGAGGAGGGGGACACTGGACCCCAGTGAGAATCAGAACCTTCAGGAGAGGGCCCTGTACCCCAGTGAGAGTCAGCACCTTCAGGAGAGGTGGAGGACCCTGTACCCCAGTGAGAGTCAGCACCTTCAGGAGAGGAGGGGGTGTCTGTACCCAGTGAGAGTCAGCACCTTCAGGAGAGGAGGGGGTGTCTGTACCCCAGTGAGAGTCAGCACCTTCAGTAGAGGAGGCGGGCCCCGTACCCCAGTGAGAGTCAGCACCTTCAGGAGAGGAGGGCGAGTCCGTACCCCAGTGAGAGTCAGCACCTTCAGGAGAGGAGGGGGAGTCTGGACCGCAGTGAGAGTCAGCACCTTCAGGAGAGGAGGGGGAGTCCGTACCTAAGTGAGAGTCAGCACCTACAGGATAGGAGGGGGACAATTTACACCATTGTGAGTCAGCACCTTCAGGAGAGGAGGGGGACCCTGTACCCCAGTGAGAGTCGGCACCCTCAGCAGAGGACGGGGAGTCCGTGCGCCAGTGAGAGTCAGCACCTACAGGATAGGAGGGGAACAATTTACACCAGTGGGAGTCAGCACCTTCAGGACAGGAGTGGGGACCCTGTATCCCATTGTGAGTCAGCACCTTCAGGAGAGGAGGGGGACCCTGTACCCCAGTGAGAGTCAGCACCTTCAGGAGAGGAGGGGGACCTCGTACCCCAGTGAGAGTCAGCACCTTCAGGAGAGGAGGGGGAGTCTGTACCCCAGTGAGAGTTAGCACCTTCAGGAGACGAGGGGGAGTCCGTACCCCAGTGAGAGTCAGCACCTTCAGGAGAGGGCACTGTACCCCAGTGAGAGTGAGCACCTTCAGCAGAGGAGGGGGTGTCTGTACCCCAGTGAGAGTGAGCACCTTCAGGAGAGGAGGGGGAGTCTGTACCCCAGTGAGACTCAGCACCTTCAGGAGAGGAGGGGGACACTGTGCCCGAGTGAGAGTCAGCACCTTCAGCAGAGGAGGGGGTGTCTGTACCCCAGTGAGAGTCAGCACCTTCAGGAGAGGAGGGGAAGTCTGTACCCCAGTGAGAGTCAGCACCTTCAGAGAAGGAGGGGGAGGCTGTACCCCAGTGAGAGTCAGCACCTTCAGGAGAGGAGGGGGACACTGTACCCCAGTGAGAGTCAGCACCTTCAGGAGAGGAGGGGGACACTGTACCCCAGTGAGAGTCAGCACCTTCAGGAGAGGAGGGGGACACTGGACCCCAGTGAGAGTCAGCACCTTCAGGAGAGGTCCCTGTACCCCAGTGAGATTCAGCACCTTCAGGAGAGGTGGAGGACCCTGTACCCCAGTGAGAGTCAGCACCTCACGGAGAGAAGGGTGAGTCTGTACCCCAGTGAGAGTCAGCACCTTCAGGAGAGGAGGCGGACGCAGTACCCCAGTGAGAGTCAGCACCTTCAGGAGAGGAGGGGGTGTCTGCACCCCAGTGAGAGTCAGCACCTTCAGGAGACGAGGGGGAGTCCGTACCCCAGTGAGAGTCAGCACCCTCAGGAGAGGAGGGGGAGTCTGGACCGCAGTGAGAGTCAGCACCTTCAGGAGAGGAGGGGGAGTCTGTACCCCAGTGAGAGTCAGCACCTACAGGATAGGAGGGGGACAATTTACACCAGTGGGAGTCAGCACCTTCAGGAGAGGAGTGGGGACCCTGTATCCCATTGTCAGTCAGCACCTTCAGGAGAGGAGGGGGACCCTGTACCCCAGTGAGAGTCAGCACCTACAGGATAGGAGGGGGACAATTTACACCAGTGTGAGTCAGCACCTTCAGGAGAGGAGTGGGGACCCTGTATCCCATTGTGAGTCAGCACCTTCAGGAGAGGATGGGGACCCTGTACCCCAGTGAGAGTCGGCACATTCAGCAGAGGACGGGGAGTCCGTACCCCAGTGAGAGCCAGCACGTTCAGAGGAGGAGGGGGAGGCTGTACCCCAGTGAGAGTCAGCACCTTCAGGAGAGGAGGGGGACACTGTACCCCAGTGAGAGTCAGCACCTTCAGGAGAGGAGGGGGACACTGGACCCCAGTGAGAAGCAGCACCTTCAGGAGAGGGCCCTGTACCCCAGTGAGAGTCAGCACCTTCAGGAGAGGAGGAGGACCCTGTACCCCAGTCAGATTCAGCACCTTCAGGAGAGGTGGAGGACCCTGTACCCCAGTGAGAGTCAGCACCTTCAGGAGAGGAGGGGGTGTCTGTACCCAGTGAGAGTCAGCACCTTCAGGAGAGGAGGGGGTGTCTGTACCCCAGGGAGAGTCAGCACCTTCAGGAGAGGAGGCGGGCCCCGTACCCCAGTGAGAGTCAGCACCTTCAGGAGAGGAGTGGGGACCCTGTATCCCAGTGAGAGTCAGCACCTTCAGGAGAGGAGGGGGACCCTGTACCCCAGTGAGAGTCGGCACCTTCAGCAGAGGACGGGGAGTCCGTACCCCAGTGAGAGTCAGTACCTACAGGATAGGAGGAGGACAATTTACACCAGTGGGAGTCAGCACCTTCAGGACAGGAGTGGGGACCCCGTATCCCATTGTGAGTCAGCACCTTCAGGAGAGGAGGGGGAGTGTGTACCCCAGTGAGAGTCAGCACCTTCAGGAGAGGGCACTGTACCCCAGTGAGAGTGAGCACCTTCAGGAGAGGAGGGGGATTTGTCCTCCAGTGAAAGTCAGCACCTTCAGGAGAGGAGAAGGACCCTGTAGCCCAGTGAGAGTCAGCACCTTCAGAAGAGGAGGGTGAGTCTGTACCCCAGTGAGAGTCAGCACCTTCAGGAGAGGAGGCGGACGCAGTACCCCAGTGAGAGTCAGCACCTTCAGGAGAGGAGGGGGTGTCTGTACCCCAGTGAGAGTCAGCACCTTCAGGAGACGAGGGGGAGTCCGTACCCCAGTGAGAGTCAGCACCCTCAGGAGAGGAGGGGGAGTCTGGACCGCAGTGAGAGTCAGCACCTTCAGGAGAGGAGGGGGAGTCTGTACCCCAGTGAGAGTCAGCACCTACAGGATAGGAGGGGGACAATTTACACCAGTGGGAGTCAGCACCTTCAGGAGAGGAGTGGGGACCCTGTATCCCATTGTCAGTCAGCACCTTCAGGAGAGGAGGGGGACCCTGTACCCCAGTGAGAGTCAGCACCTACAGGATAGGAGGGGGACAATTTACACCAGTGTGAGTCAGCACCTTCAGGAGAGGAGTGGGGACCCTGTATCCCATTGTGAGTCAGCACCTTCAGGAGAGGATGGGGACCCTGTACCCCAGTGAGAGTCGGCACATTCAGCAGAGGACGGGGAGTCCGTACCCCAGTGAGAGCCAGCACGTTCAGAGGAGGAGGGGGAGGCTGTACCCCAGTGAGAGTCAGCACCTTCAGGAGAGGAGGGGGACACTGTACCCCAGTGAGAGTCAGCACCTTCAGGAGAGGAGGGGGACACTGGACCCCAGTGAGAAGCAGCACCTTCAGGAGAGGGCCCTGTACCCCAGTGAGAGTCAGCACCTTCAGGAGAGGAGGAGGACCCTGTACCCCAGTCAGATTCAGCACCTTCAGGAGAGGTGGAGGACCCTGTACCCCAGTGAGAGTCAGCACCTTCAGGAGAGGAGGGGGTGTCTGTACCCAGTGAGAGTCAGCACCTTCAGGAGAGGAGGGGGTGTCTGTACCCCAGGGAGAGTCAGCACCTTCAGGAGAGGAGGCGGGCCCCGTACCCCAGTGAGAGTCAGCACCTTCAGGAGAGGAGGGGGAGTCCGTACCCCAGTGAGAGTCAGCACCTTCAGGAGAGGAGGGGGAGTCTGGACCGCAGTGAGAGTCAGCACCTTCAGGAGAGGAGGGGGAGTCCGTACCCCAGTGAGAGTCAGCACCTACAGGATAGGAGGGGGACAATTTACACCATTGTGAGTCAGCACCTTCAGGAGAGGGCACTGTACCCCAGTGAGAGTGAGCACCTTCAGCAGAGGAGGGGGTGTCTGTACCCCAGTGAGAGTGAGCACCTTCAGGAGAGGAGGGGGATTTGTCCTCCAGTGAAAGTCAGCACCTTCAGGAGAGGAGGGGGAGTCTGTACCCCAGTGAGACTCAGCACCTTCAGGAGAGGAGGGGGACACTGTACCCCAGTGAGAGTCAGCACCTTCAGCAGAGGAGGGGGTGTCGGTACCTCAGTGAGAGTCAGCACCTTCAGGAGAGGAGGGGACGCCTGTACCCCAGTGAGAGTCAGCACCTTCAGAGGAGGAGGGGGAGGCTGTACCCCAGTGAGAGTCAGCTCCTTCAGGAGAGGAGGGGGACACTGTACCCCAGTGAGAGTCAGCACCTTCAGGAGAGGAGGGAGACACTGGACCCCTGTGAGAGTCAGCACCTTCAGGAGAGGGCCCTGTACCCCAGTAAGAGTCAGCACCTTCAGGAGTGGAGGAGGACCCTGTACCCCAGTGAGATTCAGCACCTTCAGGAGAGGTGGAGGACCCTGTACCCCAGTGAGAGTCAGCACCTCACGGAGAGGAGGGTGAGTCTGTATCCCAGTGAGAGTCAGCACCTTCAGGAGAGGAGGCGGACCCCGTACCCCAGTGAGAGTCAGCACCTTCAGGAGAGGAGGGGGAGTCCGTACCCCAGTGAGAGTCAGCACCTTCAGGAGTGGAGGGGGAGTCTGGACCGCAGTGAGAGTCAGCACCGTCAGGAGAGGAGGGGGAGTCCATACCCCAGTGAGAGTCAGCACCTTGAGGAGAAGAGGGGGAGTCCGTACCCCAGTGAGAGTCAGCACCTACAGGATAGGAGGGGGACAATTTACACCAGTGGGAGTCAGCACCTTCAGGAGAGGAGAAGGGACCCTGTATCCCATTGGGAGTCAGCACCTTCAGGAGAGGAGGGGGACCCTGTACCCAAGTGAGAGTCGGCACCTTCAGCAGAGGACGGGGAGTCCGTACCCCAGTGAGAGTCAGCACCTACAGGATAGGAGGGGGATAATTTACACCAGTGGGAGTCAGCACCTTCAGGACAGGAGTGGGGACCCCGTATCCCATTGTGAGTCAGCACAATCAGGAGAGGAGGGGGACCCTGTACCCCAGTGAGAGTCAGCATCTTCAGGAGAGGAGGGGGACCTCGTACCCCAGTGAGAGTCAGCACCTTCAGGAGAGGAGGGGCATGTCTGTACCCCAGTGAGAGTCAGCATCTTCTGGAGAGGGCACTGTACCCCAGTGAGAGTGAGCACCTTCAGGAGAGGAGGAGGAGTCCGTACCCCAGTGAGAGTCAGCACCTTCAGGACAGGAGGGGGACAATTTACACCATTGTGAGTCAGCACCTTCAGGAGAGGAGGGGGACCCTGTACCCCAGTGAGAGTCGGCACCCTCAGCAGAGGTCGGGGAGTCCGTGCGCCAGTGAGAGTCAGCACCTACAGGATAGGAGGGGGACAATTTACACCAGTGGGAGTCAGCACCTTCAGGACAGGAGTGGGGACCCTGTATCCCATTGTGAGTCAGCACCTTCAGGAGAGGAGGGGGACCCTGTACACCAGTGAGAGTCAGCACCTTCAGGAGAGGAGGGGGACCTCGTACCCCAGTGAGAGTCAGCACCTTCAGGAGAGGAGGGGGAGTCTGTACCCCAGTGAGAGTCAGCACCTTCAGGAGAGGGCACTGTACCCCAGTGAGAGTGAGCACCTTCAGCAGAGGAGGGGGTGTCTGTACCCCAGTGAGAGTGAGCACCTTCAGGAGAGGAGGGGGATTTGTCCTCCAGTGAAAGTCAGCACCTTCAGGAGAGAAGGGGGAGTCTGTACCCCAGTGAGACTCAGCACCTTCAGGAGAGGAGGGGGACACTGTGCCCGAGTGAGAGTCAGCACCTTCAGCAGAGGAGGGGGTGTCTGTACCCCAGTGAGAGTTAGCACCTTCAGGAGAGGAGGGGAAGTCTGTACCCCAGTGAGAGTCAGCACCTTCAGAGAGGGAGGGGGAGGCTGTACCCCAGTGAGAGTCAGCACCTTTAGGAGAGGAGGGGGTGTCTGTACCCCAGTGAGAGTCAGCAACTTCAGGAGAGGAGGCGGACCCCGTACCCCAGTGAGAGTCAGCACCTTCAGGAGAGGAGGGGGAGTCCGTACCCCAGTGAGAGTGAGCACCTTCAGGAGAGGAGGGGGAGTCTGGACCGCAGTGAGAGTCAGCACCTTCAGGAGAGGAGGGGGAGTCCGTACCCCAGTGAGAGTCAGCACCTTCAGGATAGGAGGGGGAGAATTTACACCAGTGGGAGTCAGCACCTTCAGGAGAGGAGTGGGGACCCTGTATCCCATTGTGAGTCAGCACCTTCAGGAGAGAAGGGGGACCCTGTACCCCAGTGAGAGTCGGCACCTTCAGCAGAGGACGGGGAGTCCGTACCCCAGTGAGAGTCAGTACCTACAGGATAGGAGGAGGACAATTTACACCAGTGGGAGTCAGCACCTTCAGGACAGGAGTGGGGACCCCGTATCCCATTGTGAGTCAGCACCTTCAGGAGAGGAGGGGGAGTGTGTACCCCAGTGAGAGTCAGCACCTTCAGGAGAGGGCACTGTACCCCAGTGAGAGTGAGCACCTTCAGGAGAGGAGGGGGATTTGTCCTCCAGTGAAAGTCAGCACCTTCAGGAGAGGAGGGGGAGTCTGTACCCCAGTGAGACTCAGCACCTTCAGGAGAGGAGGGGGACACTGTGCCCGAGTGAGAGTCAGCACCTTCAGCAGAGGAGGGGGTGTCTGTACCCCAGTGAGAGTCAGCACCTTCAGGAGAGTAGGGGAAGTCTGTACCCCAGTGAGAGTCAGCACCTTCAGAGGAGGAGGGGGAGGCTGTACCCCAGTGAGAGTCAGCACCTTCAGGAGAGGAGGGAGACGCTGTACCCCAGTGAGAGTCAGCACCTTCAGGAGAGGAGGGGGACACTGTACTCCAGTGAGAGTCAGCACCTTCAGGAGAGGAGGGGGACACTGGACCCCAGTGAGAGTCAGCACCTTCAGGAGAGGTCCCTGTACCCCAGTGAGATTCAGCACCTTCAGGAGAGGTGGAGGACCCTGTACCCCAGTGAGAGTCAGCACCTCACGGAGAGGAGGGTGAGTCTGTATCCCAGTGAGAGTCAGCACCTTCAGGAGAGGAGAAGGACCCTGTAGCCCAGTGAGAGTCAGCACCTTCAGCAGAGGAGGGTGAGTCTGTACCCCAGTGAGAGTCAGCACCTTCAGGAGAGGAGGGGGTGTCTGTACCCCAGTGAGAGTCAGCACCTTCAGGAGACGAGGGGGAGTCCGTACCCCAGTGAGAGTCAGCACCCTCAGGAGAGGAGGGGGAGTCTGTACCCCAGTGAGAGTCAGCACCTTCAGCAGAAGTTGAGGACCCTGTACCCCAGTGAGAGTCAGCACCTTCAGCAGAGGAGGGGGATCCTGTACCCCAGTGAGAGTCAGCACCTTCAGCAGAGGAGGGGGAGTCTGTCCCCCGGTCAGAGTCAGCACCTTCAGGAGAGGAGGGGGAACCTGTAGCCCAGTGAGAGTCAGCACCTTCAGGAGAGGAGGGGGAGTCTGTACCCCAGTGGGAGTCAGCACCTTCAGGAGAGGAGTGGGGACCCTGTATCCCATTGTGAGTCAGCACCTTCAGGAGAGGAGGGGGACCCTGTACCCCAGTGAGAGTCAGCACCTACAGGATAGGAGGGGGACAATTTACACCAGTGTGAGTCAGCACCTTCAGGAGAGGATGGGGACCCTGTACCCCAGTGAGAGTCGGCACATTCAGCAGAGGACGGGGAGTCCGTACCCCAGTGAGAGTCAGCACCTACAGGATAGGAGGGGGACTAATTACTCCAGTGGGAGTCAGCACCTTCAGGACAGGAGTGGGGTCCCAGTACCCCAGTGAGAGTCAGCACCTTCAGGAGAGGAGGGGGACCCTGTACCCCAGTGAGAGTCAACGCCTTCAGCAGAAGTTGAGGACCCTGTACCCCAGTGAGAGTCAGCACCTTCAGGACAGGAGGGGGATTCTGCACCCCAGTGAAAGTCAGCAGCTTCAGCAGAGGAGGGGGAGACTGTCCCCCGGTCAGAGTCAGCACCTTGAGGAGAGGAGGGGGAACCTGTACCCCAGTGAGAGTCAGCACCTTCAGCAGAGGAGGAGGACCCTGTACACCAGTGAGAGTCAGCACCTTCAGGAGAGGAGGAGGACCCTGTAGCCCAGTGAGAGCCAGCACCTTCAGAGGAGGAGGGGGAGGCTGTACCCCAGTGAGAGTCAGCACCTTCAGGAGAGGAGGGGGACACTGTACCCCAGTGAGAGTCAGCACCTTCAGGAGAGGAGGGGGACACTGGACCCCAGTGAGAATCAGAACCTTCAGGAGAGGGCCTGTACCCCAGTGAGAGTCAGCACCTTCAGGAGAGGTGGAGTACCCTGTACCCCAGTGAGAGTCAGCACCTTCAGGAGAGGAGGGGGTGTCTGTACCCAGTGAGAGTCAGCACCTTCAGGAGAGGAGGGGGTGTCTGTACCCCAGTGAGAGTCAGCACCTTCAGTAGAGGAGGCGGGCCCCGTACCCCAGTGAGAGTCAGCACCTTCAGGAGAGGAGGGCGAGTCCGTACCCCAGTGAGCGTCAGCACCTTCAGGAGAGGAGGGGGAGTCTGGACCGCAGTGAGAGTCAGCACCTTCAGGAGAGGAGGGGGAGTCCGTACCTAAGTGAGAGTCAGCACCTACAGGATAGGAGGGGGACAATTTACACCATTGTGAGTCAGCACCTTCAGGAGAGGAGGGGGACCCTGTACCCCAGTGAGAGTCGGCACCCTCAGCAGAGGACGGGGAGTCCGTGCGCCAGTGAGAGTCAGCACCTACAGGATAGGAGGGGGACAATTTACACCAGTGGGAGTCAGCACCTTCAGGACAGGAGTGGGGACCCTGTATCCCATTGTGAGTCAGCACCTTCAGGAGAGGAGGGGGACCCTGTACCCCAGTGAGAGTCAGCACCTTCAGGAGAGGAGGGGGACCTCGTACCCCAGTGAGAGTCAGCACCTTCAGGAGAGGAGGGGGAGTCTGTACCCCAGTGAGAGTCAGCACCTTCAGGAGACGAGGGGGAGTCCGTACCCCAGTGAGAGTCAGCACCTTCAGGAGAGGGCACTGTACCCCAGTGAGAGTGAGCACCTTCAGCAGAGGAGGGGGTGTCTGTACCCCAGTGAGAGTGAGCACCTTCAGGAGAGGAGGGGGATTTGTCCTCCAGTGAAAGTCAGCACCTTCAGGAGAGGAGGGGGAGTCTGTACCCCAGTGAGACTCAGCACCTTCAGGAGAGGAGGGGGACACTGTGCCCGAGTGAGAGTCAGCACCTTCAGCAGAGGAGGGGGTGTCTGTACCCCAGTGAGAGTCAGCACCTTCAGGAGAGGAGGGGAAGTCCGTACCCCAGTGAGAGTCAGCACCCTCAGGAGAGGAGGGGGAGTCTGTACCCCAGTGAGAGTCAGCACCTTCAGCAGAAGTTGAGGACCCTGTACCCCAGTGAGAGTCAGCACCTTCAGCAGAGGAGGGGGATCCTGTACCCCAGTGAGAGTCAGCACCTTCAGCAGAGGAGGGGGAGTCTGTCCCCCGGTCAGAGTCAGCACCTTCAGGAGAGGAGGGGGAACCTGTAGCCCAGTGAGAGTCAGCACCTTCAGGAGAGGAGGGGGAGTCTGTACCCCAGTGGGAGTCAGCACCTTCAGGAGAGGAGTGGGGACCCTGTATCCCATTGTGAGTCAGCACCTTCAGGAGAGGAGGGGGACCCTGTACCCCAGTGAGAGTCAGCACCTACAGGATAGGAGGGGGACAATTTACACCAGTGTGAGTCAGCACCTTCAGGAGAGGATGGGGACCCTGTACCCCAGTGAGAGTCGGCACATTCAGCAGAGGACGGGGAGTCCGTACCCCAGTGAGAGTCAGCACCTACAGGATAGGAGGGGGACTAATTACTCCAGTGGGAGTCAGCACCTTCAGGACAGGAGTGGGGTCCCAGTACCCCAGTGAGAGTCAGCACCTTCAGGAGAGGAGGGGGACCCTGTACCCCAGTGAGAGTCAACGCCTTCAGCAGAAGTTGAGGACCCTGTACCCCAGTGAGAGTCAGCACCTTCAGGACAGGAGGGGGATTCTGCACCCCAGTGAAAGTCAGCAGCTTCAGCAGAGGAGGGGGAGACTGTCCCCCGGTCAGAGTCAGCACCTTGAGGAGAGGAGGGGGAACCTGTACCCCAGTGAGAGTCAGCACCTTCAGCAGAGGAGGAGGACCCTGTACACCAGTGAGAGTCAGCACCTTCAGGAGAGGAGGAGGACCCTGTAGCCCAGTGAGAGCCAGCACCTTCAGAGGAGGAGGGGGAGGCTGTACCCCAGTGAGAGTCAGCACCTTCAGGAGAGGAGGGGGACACTGTACCCCAGTGAGAGTCAGCACCTTCAGGAGAGGAGGGGGACACTGGACCCCAGTGAGAATCAGAACCTTCAGGAGAGGGCCTGTACCCCAGTGAGAGTCAGCACCTTCAGGAGAGGTGGAGGACCCTGTACCCCAGTGAGAGTCAGCACCTTCAGGAGAGGAGGGGGTGTCTGTACCCAGTGAGAGTCAGCACCTTCAGGAGAGGAGGCGGGCCCCGTACCCCAGTGAGAGTCAGCACCTTCAGGAGAGGAGGGCGAGTCCGTACCCCAGTGAGCGTCAGCACCTTCAGGAGAGGAGGGGGAGTCTGGACCGCAGTGAGAGTCAGCACCTTCAGGAGAGGAGGGGGAGTCCGTACCTAAGTGAGAGTCAGCACCTACAGGATAGGAGGGGGACAATTTACACCATTGTGAGTCAGCACCTTCAGGAGAGGAGGGGGACCCTGTACCCCAGTGAGAGTCGGCACCCTCAGCAGAGGACGGGGAGTCCGTGCGCCAGTGAGAGTCAGCACCTACAGGATAGGAGGGGGACAATTTACACCAGTGGGAGTCAGCACCTTCAGGACAGGAGTGGGGACCCTGTATCCCATTGTGAGTCAGCACCTTCAGGAGAGGAGGGGGACCCTGTACCCCAGTGAGAGTCAGCACCTTCAGGAGAGGAGGGGGACCTCGTACCCCAGTGAGAGTCAGCACCTTCAGGAGAGGAGGGGGAGTCTGTACCCCAGTGAGAGTCAGCACCTTCAGGAGACGAGGGGGAGTCCGTACCCCAGTGAGAGTCAGCACCTTCAGGAGAGGGCACTGTACCCCAGTGAGAGTGAGCACCTTCAGCAGAGGAGGGGGTGTCTGTACCCCAGTGAGAGTGAGCACCTTCAGGAGAGGAGGGGGATTTGTCCTCCAGTGAAAGTCAGCACCTTCAGGAGAGGAGGGGGAGTCTGTACCCCAGTGAGACTCAGCACCTTCAGGAGAGGAGGGGGACACTGTGCCCGAGTGAGAGTCAGCACCTTCAGCAGAGGAGGGGGTGTCTGTACCCCAGTGAGAGTCAGCACCTTCAGGAGAGGAGGGGAAGTCCGTACCCCAGTGAGAGTCAGCACCCTCAGGAGAGGAGGGGGAGTCTGTACCCCAGTGAGAGTCAGCACCTTCAGCAGAAGTTGAGGACCCTGTACCCCAGTGAGAGTCAGCACCTTCAGCAGAGGAGGGGGATCCTGTACCCCAGTGAGAGTCAGCACCTTCAGCAGAGGAGGGGGAGTCTGTCCCCCGGTCAGAGTCAGCACCTTCAGGAGAGGAGGGGGAACCTGTAGCCCAGTGAGAGTCAGCACCTTCAGGAGAGGAGGGGGAGTCTGTACCCCAGTGGGAGTCAGCACCTTCAGGAGAGGAGTGGGGACCCTGTATCCCATTGTGAGTCAGCACCTTCAGGAGAGGAGGGGGACCCTGTACCCCAGTGAGAGTCAGCACCTACAGGATAGGAGGGGGACAATTTACACCAGTGTGAGTCAGCACCTTCAGGAGAGGATGGGGACCCTGTACCCCAGTGAGAGTCGGCACATTCAGCAGAGGACGGGGAGTCCGTACCCCAGTGAGAGTCAGCACCTACAGGATAGGAGGGGGACTAATTACTCCAGTGGGAGTCAGCACCTTCAGGACAGGAGTGGGGTCCCAGTACCCCAGTGAGAGTCAGCACCTTCAGGAGAGGAGGGGGACCCTGTACCCCAGTGAGAGTCAACGCCTTCAGCAGAAGTTGAGGACCCTGTACCCCAGTGAGAGTCAGCACCTTCAGGACAGGAGGGGGATTCTGCACCCCAGTGAAAGTCAGCAGCTTCAGCAGAGGAGGGGGAGACTGTCCCCCGGTCAGAGTCAGCACCTTGAGGAGAGGAGGGGGAACCTGTACCCCAGTGAGAGTCAGCACCTTCAGCAGAGGAGGAGGACCCTGTACACCAGTGAGAGTCAGCACCTTCAGGAGAGGAGGAGGACCCTGTAGCCCAGTGAGAGCCAGCACCTTCAGAGGAGGAGGGGGAGGCTGTACCCCAGTGAGAGTCAGCACCTTCAGGAGAGGAGGGGGACACTGTACCCCAGTGAGAGTCAGCACCTTCAGGAGAGGAGGGGGACACTGGACCCCAGTGAGAATCAGAACCTTCAGGAGAGGGCCTGTACCCCAGTGAGAGTCAGCACCTTCAGGAGAGGTGGAGGACCCTGTACCCCAGTGAGAGTCAGCACCTTCAGGAGAGGAGGGGGTGTCTGTACCCAGTGAGAGTCAGCACCTTCAGGAGAGGAGGCGGGCCCCGTACCCCAGTGAGAGTCAGCACCTTCAGGAGAGGAGGGCGAGTCCGTACCCCAGTGAGCGTCAGCACCTTCAGCAGAAGTTGAGGACCCTGTACCCCAGTGAGAGTCAGCACCTTCAGCAGAGGAGGGGGATCCTGTACCCCAGTGAGAGTCAGCACCTTCAGCAGAGGAGGGGGAGTCTGTCCCCCGGTCAGAGTCAGCACCTTCAGGAGAGGAGGGGGAACCTGTAGCCCAGTGAGAGTCAGCACCTTCAGGAGAGGAGGGGGAGTCTGTACCCCAGTGGGAGTCAGCACCTTCAGGAGAGGAGTGGGGACCCTGTATCCCATTGTGAGTCAGCACCTTCAGGAGAGGAGGGGGACCCTGTACCCCAGTGAGAGTCAGCACCTACAGGATAGGAGGGGGACAATTTACACCAGTGTGAGTCAGCACCTTCAGGAGAGGATGGGGACCCTGTACCCCAGTGAGAGTCGGCACATTCAGCAGAGGACGGGGAGTCCGTACCCCAGTGAGAGTCAGCACCTACAGGATAGGAGGGGGACTAATTACTCCAGTGGGAGTCAGCACCTTCAGGACAGGAGTGGGGTCCCAGTACCCCAGTGAGAGTCAGCACCTTCAGGAGAGGAGGGGGACCCTGTACCCCAGTGAGAGTCAACGCCTTCAGCAGAAGTTGAGGACCCTGTACCCCAGTGAGAGTCAGCACCTTCAGGACAGGAGGGGGATTCTGCACCCCAGTGAAAGTCAGCAGCTTCAGCAGAGGAGGGGGAGACTGTCCCCCGGTCAGAGTCAGCACCTTGAGGAGAGGAGGGGGAACCTGTACCCCAGTGAGAGTCAGCACCTTCAGCAGAGGAGGAGGACCCTGTACACCAGTGAGAGTCAGCACCTTCAGGAGAGGAGGAGGACCCTGTAGCCCAGTGAGAGCCAGCACCTTCAGAGGAGGAGGGGGAGGCTGTACCCCAGTGAGAGTCAGCACCTTCAGGAGAGGAGGGGGACACTGTACCCCAGTGAGAGTCAGCACCTTCAGGAGAGGAGGGGGACACTGGACCCCAGTGAGAATCAGAACCTTCAGGAGAGGGCCTGTACCCCAGTGAGAGTCAGCACCTTCAGGAGAGGAGGGGGTGTCTGTACCCAGTGAGAGTCAGCACCTTCAGGAGAGGAGGGGGTGTCTGTACCCCAGTGAGAGTCAGCACCTTCAGTAGAGGAGGCGGGCCCCGTACCCCAGTGAGAGTCAGCACCTTCAGGAGAGGAGGGCGAGTCCGTACCCCAGTGAGCGTCAGCACCTTCAGGAGAGGAGGGGGAGTCTGGACCGCAGTGAGAGTCAGCACCTTCAGGAGAGGAGGGGGAGTCCGTACCTAAGTGAGAGTCAGCACCTACAGGATAGGAGGGGGACAATTTACACCATTGTGAGTCAGCACCTTCAGGAGAGGAGGGGGACCCTGTACCCCAGTGAGAGTCGGCACCCTCAGCAGAGGACGGGGAGTCCGTGCGCCAGTGAGAGTCAGCACCTACAGGATAGGAGGGGGACAATTTACACCAGTGGGAGTCAGCACCTTCAGGACAGGAGTGGGGACCCTGTATCCCATTGTGAGTCAGCACCTTCAGGAGAGGAGGGGGACCCTGTACCCCAGTGAGAGTCAGCACCTTCAGGAGAGGAGGGGGACCTCGTACCCCAGTGAGAGTCAGCACCTTCAGGAGAGGAGGGGGAGTCTGTACCCCAGTGAGAGTCAGCACCTTCAGGAGACGAGGGGGAGTCCGTACCCCAGTGAGAGTCAGCACCTTCAGGAGAGGGCACTGTACCCCAGTGAGAGTGAGCACCTTCAGCAGAGGAGGGGGTGTCTGTACCCCAGTGAGAGTGAGCACCTTCAGGAGAGGAGGGGGATTTGTCCTCCAGTGAAAGTCAGCACCTTCAGGAGAGGAGGGGGAGTCTGTACCCCAGTGAGACTCAGCACCTTCAGGAGAGGAGGGGGACACTGTGCCCGAGTGAGAGTCAGCACCTTCAGCAGAGGAGGGGGTGTCTGTACCCCAGTGAGAGTCAGCACCTTCAGGAGAGGAGGGGAAGTCCGTACCCCAGTGAGAGTCAGCACCCTCAGGAGAGGAGGGGGAGTCTGTACCCCAGTGAGAGTCAGCACCTTCAGCAGAAGTTGAGGACCCTGTACCCCAGTGAGAGTCAGCACCTTCAGCAGAGGAGGGGGATCCTGTACCCCAGTGAGAGTCAGCACCTTCAGCAGAGGAGGGGGAGTCTGTCCCCCGGTCAGAGTCAGCACCTTCAGGAGAGGAGGGGGAACCTGTAGCCCAGTGAGAGTCAGCACCTTCAGGAGAGGAGGGGGAGTCTGTACCCCAGTGGGAGTCAGCACCTTCAGGAGAGGAGTGGGGACCCTGTATCCCATTGTGAGTCAGCACCTTCAGGAGAGGAGGGGGACCCTGTACCCCAGTGAGAGTCAGCACCTACAGGATAGGAGGGGGACAATTTACACCAGTGTGAGTCAGCACCTTCAGGAGAGGATGGGGACCCTGTACCCCAGTGAGAGTCGGCACATTCAGCAGAGGACGGGGAGTCCGTACCCCAGTGAGAGTCAGCACCTACAGGATAGGAGGGGGACTAATTACTCCAGTGGGAGTCAGCACCTTCAGGACAGGAGTGGGGTCCCAGTACCCCAGTGAGAGTCAGCACCTTCAGGAGAGGAGGGGGACCCTGTACCCCAGTGAGAGTCAACGCCTTCAGCAGAAGTTGAGGACCCTGTACCCCAGTGAGAGTCAGCACCTTCAGGACAGGAGGGGGATTCTGCACCCCAGTGAAAGTCAGCAGCTTCAGCAGAGGAGGGGGAGACTGTCCCCCGGTCAGAGTCAGCACCTTGAGGAGAGGAGGGGGAACCTGTACCCCAGTGAGAGTCAGCACCTTCAGCAGAGGAGGAGGACCCTGTACACCAGTGAGAGTCAGCACCTTCAGGAGAGGAGGAGGACCCTGTAGCCCAGTGAGAGCCAGCACCTTCAGAGGAGGAGGGGGAGGCTGTACCCCAGTGAGAGTCAGCACCTTCAGGAGAGGAGGGGGACACTGTACCCCAGTGAGAGTCAGCACCTTCAGGAGAGGAGGGGGACACTGGACCCCAGTGAGAATCAGAACCTTCAGGAGAGGGCCTGTACCCCAGTGAGAGTCAGCACCTTCAGGAGAGGTGGAGGACCCTGTACCCCAGTGAGAGTCAGCACCTTCAGGAGAGGAGGGGGTGTCTGTACCCAGTGAGAGTCAGCACCTTCAGGAGAGGAGGCGGGCCCCGTACCCCAGTGAGAGTCAGCACCTTCAGGAGAGGAGGGCGAGTCCGTACCCCAGTGAGCGTCAGCACCTTCAGGAGAGGAGGGGGAGTCTGGACCGCAGTGAGAGTCAGCACCTTCAGGAGAGGAGGGGGAGTCCGTACCTAAGTGAGAGTCAGCACCTACAGGATAGGAGGGGGACAATTTACACCATTGTGAGTCAGCACCTTCAGGAGAGGAGGGGGACCCTGTACCCCAGTGAGAGTCGGCACCCTCAGCAGAGGACGGGGAGTCCGTGCGCCAGTGAGAGTCAGCACCTACAGGATAGGAGGGGGACAATTTACACCAGTGGGAGTCAGCACCTTCAGGACAGGAGTGGGGACCCTGTATCCCATTGTGAGTCAGCACCTTCAGGAGAGGAGGGGGACCCTGTACCCCAGTGAGAGTCAGCACCTTCAGGAGAGGAGGGGGACCTCGTACCCCAGTGAGAGTCAGCACCTTCAGGAGAGGAGGGGGAGTCTGTACCCCAGTGAGAGTCAGCACCTTCAGGAGACGAGGGGGAGTCCGTACCCCAGTGAGAGTCAGCACCTTCAGGAGAGGGCACTGTACCCCAGTGAGAGTGAGCACCTTCAGCAGAGGAGGGGGTGTCTGTACCCCAGTGAGAGTGAGCACCTTCAGGAGAGGAGGGGGATTTGTCCTCCAGTGAAAGTCAGCACCTTCAGGAGAGGAGGGGGAGTCTGTACCCCAGTGAGACTCAGCACCTTCAGGAGAGGAGGGGGACACTGTGCCCGAGTGAGAGTCAGCACCTTCAGCAGAGGAGGGGGTGTCTGTACCCCAGTGAGAGTCAGCACCTTCAGGAGAGGAGGGGAAGTCCGTACCCCAGTGAGAGTCAGCACCCTCAGGAGAGGAGGGGGAGTCTGTACCCCAGTGAGAGTCAGCACCTTCAGCAGAAGTTGAGGACCCTGTACCCCAGTGAGAGTCAGCACCTTCAGCAGAGGAGGGGGATCCTGTACCCCAGTGAGAGTCAGCACCTTCAGCAGAGGAGGGGGAGTCTGTCCCCCGGTCAGAGTCAGCACCTTCAGGAGAGGAGGGGGAACCTGTAGCCCAGTGAGAGTCAGCACCTTCAGGAGAGGAGGGGGAGTCTGTACCCCAGTGGGAGTCAGCACCTTCAGGAGAGGAGTGGGGACCCTGTATCCCATTGTGAGTCAGCACCTTCAGGAGAGGAGGGGGACCCTGTACCCCAGTGAGAGTCAGCACCTACAGGATAGGAGGGGGACAATTTACACCAGTGTGAGTCAGCACCTTCAGGAGAGGATGGGGACCCTGTACCCCAGTGAGAGTCGGCACATTCAGCAGAGGACGGGGAGTCCGTACCCCAGTGAGAGTCAGCACCTACAGGATAGGAGGGGGACTAATTACTCCAGTGGGAGTCAGCACCTTCAGGACAGGAGTGGGGTCCCAGTACCCCAGTGAGAGTCAGCACCTTCAGGAGAGGAGGGGGACCCTGTACCCCAGTGAGAGTCAACGCCTTCAGCAGAAGTTGAGGACCCTGTACCCCAGTGAGAGTCAGCACCTTCAGGACAGGAGGGGGATTCTGCACCCCAGTGAAAGTCAGCAGCTTCAGCAGAGGAGGGGGAGACTGTCCCCCGGTCAGAGTCAGCACCTTGAGGAGAGGAGGGGGAACCTGTACCCCAGTGAGAGTCAGCACCTTCAGCAGAGGAGGAGGACCCTGTACACCAGTGAGAGTCAGCACCTTCAGGAGAGGAGGAGGACCCTGTAGCCCAGTGAGAGCCAGCACCTTCAGAGGAGGAGGGGGAGGCTGTACCCCAGTGAGAGTCAGCACCTTCAGGAGAGGAGGGGGACACTGTACCCCAGTGAGAGTCAGCACCTTCAGGAGAGGAGGGGGACACTGGACCCCAGTGAGAATCAGAACCTTCAGGAGAGGGCCTGTACCCCAGTGAGAGTCAGCACCTTCAGGAGAGGTGGAGGACCCTGTACCCCAGTGAGAGTCAGCACCTTCAGGAGAGGAGGGGGTGTCTGTACCCAGTGAGAGTCAGCACCTTCAGGAGAGGAGGCGGGCCCCGTACCCCAGTGAGAGTCAGCACCTTCAGGAGAGGAGGGCGAGTCCGTACCCCAGTGAGCGTCAGCACCTTCAGGAGAGGAGGGGGAGTCTGGACCGCAGTGAGAGTCAGCACCTTCAGGAGAGGAGGGGGAGTCCGTACCTAAGTGAGAGTCAGCACCTACAGGATAGGAGGGGGACAATTTACACCATTGTGAGTCAGCACCTTCAGGAGAGGAGGGGGACCCTGTACCCCAGTGAGAGTCGGCACCCTCAGCAGAGGACGGGGAGTCCGTGCGCCAGTGAGAGTCAGCACCTACAGGATAGGAGGGGGACAATTTACACCAGTGGGAGTCAGCACCTTCAGGACAGGAGTGGGGACCCTGTATCCCATTGTGAGTCAGCACCTTCAGGAGAGGAGGGGGACCCTGTACCCCAGTGAGAGTCAGCACCTTCAGGAGAGGAGGGGGACCTCGTACCCCAGTGAGAGTCAGCACCTTCAGGAGAGGAGGGGGAGTCTGTACCCCAGTGAGAGTCAGCACCTTCAGGAGACGAGGGGGAGTCCGTACCCCAGTGAGAGTCAGCACCTTCAGGAGAGGGCACTGTACCCCAGTGAGAGTGAGCACCTTCAGCAGAGGAGGGGGTGTCTGTACCCCAGTGAGAGTGAGCACCTTCAGGAGAGGAGGGGGATTTGTCCTCCAGTGAAAGTCAGCACCTTCAGGAGAGGAGGGGGAGTCTGTACTCCAGTGAGACTCAGCACCTTCAGGACAGGAGGGGGACACTGTGCCCGAGTGAGAGTCAGCACCTTCAGCAGAGGAGGGGGTGTCTGTACCCCAGTGAGAGTCAGCACCTTCAGGAGAGGAGGGGAAGTCTGTACCCCAGTGAGAGTCAGCACCTTCAGAGAAGGAGGGGGAGGCTGTACCCCAGTGAGAGTCAGCACCTTCAGGAGAGGAGGGGGACACTGTACCCCAGTGAGAGTCAGCACCTTCAGGAGAGGAGGGGGACACTGTACCCCAGTGAGAGTCAGCACCTTCAGGAGAGGAGGGGGACACTGGACCCCAGTGAGAGTCAGCACCTTCAGGAGAGGTCCCTGTACCCCAGTGAGATTCAGCACCTTCAGGAGAGGTGGAGGACCCTGTACCCCAGTGAGAGTCAGCACCTCACGGAGAGGAGGGTGAGTCTGTATCCCAGTGAGAGTCAGCACCTTCAGGAGAGGAGAAGGACCCTGTAGCCCAGTGAGAGTCAGCACCTTCAGAAGAGGAGGGTGAGTCTGTACCCCAGTGAGAGTCAGCACCTTCAGGAGAGGAGGCGGACGCAGTACCCCAGTGAGAGTCAGCACCTTCAGGAGAGGAGGGGGTGTCTGTACCCCAGTGAGAGTCAGCACCTTCAGGACACGAGGGGGAGTCCGTACCCCAGTGAGAGTCAGCACCCTCAGGAGAGGAGGGGGAGTCTGGACCGCAGTGAGAGTCAGCACCTTCAGGAGAGGAGGGGGAGTCTGTACCCCAGTGAAAGTCAGCACCTACAGGATAGGAGGGGGACAATTTACACCAGTGGGAGTCAGCACCTTCAGGAGAGGAGTGGGGACCCTGTATCCCATTGTGAGTCAGCACCTTCAGGAGAGGAGGGGGACCCTGTACCCCAGTGAGAGTCAGCACCTACAGGATAGGAGGGGGACAATTTACACCAGTGTGAGTCAGCACCTTCAGGAGAGGAGTGGGGACCCTGTATCCCATTGTGAGTCAGCACCTTCAGGAGAGGATGGGGACCCTGTACCCCAGTGAGAGTCGGCACATTCAGCAGAGGACGGGGAGTCCGTACCCCAGTGAGAGCCAGCACGTTCAGAGGAGGAGGGGGAGGCTGTACCCCAGTGAGAGTCAGCACCTTCAGGAGAGGAGGGGGACACTGTACCCCAGTGAGAGTCAGCACCTTCAGGAGAGGAGGGGGACACTGGACCCCAGTGAGAATCAGCACCTTCAGGAGAGGGCCCTGTACCCCAGTGAGAGTCAGCACCTTCAGGAGAGGAGGAGGACCCTGTACCCCAGTCAGATTCAGCACCTTCAGGAGAGGTGGAGGACCCTGTACCCCAGTGAGAGTCAGCACCTTCAGGAGAGGAGGGGGTGTCTGTACCCAGTGAGAGTCAGCACCTTCAGGAGAGGAGGGGGTGTCTGTACCCCAGTGAGAGTCAGCACCTTCAGGAGAGGAGGCGGGCCCCGTACCCCAGTGAGAGTCAGCACCTTCAGGAGAGGAGGGGGAGTCCGTACACCAGTGAGAGTCAGCACCTTCAGGAGAGGAGGGGGAGTCTGGACCGCAGTGAGAGTCAGCACCTTCAGGAGAGGAGGGGGAGTCCGTACCCCAGTGAGAGTCAGCACCTACAGGATAGGAGGGGGACAATTTACACCATTGTGAGTCAGCACCTTCAGGAGAGGAGGGGGACCCTGTACCCCAGTGAGAGTCGGCACCCTCAGCAGAGGTCGGGGAGTCCGTGCGCCAGTGAGAGTCAGCACCTACAGAATAGGAGGGGGACAATTTACACCAGTGGGAGTCAGCACCTTCAGGACAGGAGTGGGGACCCTGTATCCCATTGTGAGTCAGCACCTTCAGGAGAGGAGGGGGACCCTGTACCCCAGTGAGAGTCAGCACCTTCAGGAGAGGAGGGGGACCTCGTACCCCAGTGAGAGTCAGCACCTTCAGGAGAGGAGGGGGAGTCTGTACCCCAGTGAGAGCCAGCACCTTCAGGAGAGGGCACTGTACCCCAGTGAGAGTGAGCACCTTCAGCAGAGGACGGGGTGTCTGTACCCCAGTGAGAGTGAGCACCTTCAGGAGAGGAGGGGGATTTGTCCTCCAGTGAATGTCAGCACCTTCAGGAGAGGAGGGGGAGTCTGTACCCCAGTGAGACTCAGCACCTTCAGGAGAGGAGGGGGACACTGTACCCCAGTGAGAGTCAGCACCTTCAGCAGAGGAGGGGGTGTCGGTACCCCAGTGAGAGTCAGCACCTTCAGGAGAGGAGGGGACGCCTGTACCCCAGTGAGAGTCAGCACCTTCAGAGGAGGAGGGGGAGGCTGTACCCCAGTGAGAGTCAGCTCCTTCAGGAGAGGAGGGGGACACTGTACCCCAGTGAGAGTCAGCAACTTCAGGAGAGGAGGGAGACACTGGACCCCTGTGAGAGTCAGCACCTTCAGGAGAGGGCCCTGTACCCCAGTGAGAGTCAGCACCTTCAGGAGTGGAGGAGGACCCTGTACCCCAGTGAGATTCAGCACCTTCAGGAGAGGTGGAGGACCCTGTACCCCAGTGAGAGTCAGCACCTCACGGAGAGGAGGGTGAGTCTGTATCCCAGTGAGAGTCAGCACCTTCAGGAGAGGAGGCGGACCCCGTACCCCAGTGAGAGTCAGCACCTTCAGGAGAGGAGGGGGAGTCCGTACCCCAGTGAGAGTCAGCACCTTCAGGAGTGGAGGGGGAGTCTGGACCGCAGTGAGAGTCAGCACCTTCAGGAGAGGAGGGGGAGTCCATACCCCAGTGAGAGTCAGCACCTTGAGGAGAAGAGGGGGAGTCCGTACCCCAGTGAGAGTCAGCACCTACAGGATAGGAGGGGGACAATTTACACCAGTGGGAGTCAGCACCTTCAGGAGAGGAGAAGGGACCCTGTATCCCATTGTGAGTCAGCACCTTTAGGAGAGGAGGGGGACCCTGTACCCAAGTGAGAGTCGGCACCTTCAGCAGAGGACGGGGAGTCCGTACCCCAGTGAGAGTCAGCACCTACAGGATAGGAGGGGGATAATTTACACCAGTGGGAGTCAGCACCTTCAGGACAGGAGTGGGGACCCCGTATCCCATTGTGAGTCAGCACCTTCAGGAGAGGAGGGGGACCCTGTACCCCAGTGAGAGTCAGCATCTTCAGGAGAGGAGGGGGACCTCGTACCCCAGTGAGAGTCAGCACCTTCAGGAGAGGAGGGGGAGTCTGTACCCCAGTGAGAGTCAGCATCTTCTGGAGAGGGCACTGTACCCCAGTGAGAGTGAGCGCCTTCAGGAGAGGAGGAGGAGTCCGTACCCCAGTGAGAGTAAGCACTTTCAGGAGAGGAGGGGGACAATTTACACCATTGTGAGTCAGCACCTTCAGGAGAGGAGGGGGACCCTGTACCCCAGTGAGAGTCGGCACCCTCAGCAGAGGACGGGGAGTCCGTGCGCCAGTGAGAGTCAGCACCTACAGGATAGGAGGGGGACAATTTACACCAGTGGGAGTCAGCACCTTCAGGACAGGAGTGGGGACCCTGTATCCCATTGTGAGTCAGCACCTTCAGGAGAGGAGGGGGACCCTGTACCCCAGTGAGAGTCAGCACCTTCAGGAGAGGAGGGGGAGTCTGGACCGCAGTGAGAGTCAGCACCTTCAGGAGAGGAGGGGGAGTCTGTACCCCAGTGAGAGTCAGCACCTTCAGGAGAGGGCACTGTACCCCAGTGAGAGTGAGCACCTTCAGCAGAGGAGGGGGTGTCTGTACCCCAGTGAGAGTGAGCACCTTCAGGAGAGGAGGGGGATTTGTCCTCCAGTGAAAGTCAGCACATTCAGGAGAGAACGGGGAGTCTGTACCCCAGTGAGACTCAGCACCTTCAGGAGAGGAGGGGGACACTGTGCCCGAGTGAGAGTCAGCACCTTCAGCAGAGGAGGGGGTGTCTGTACCCCAGTGAGAGTTAGCACCTTCAGGAGAGGAGGGGAAGTCTGTACCCCAGTGAGAGTCAGCACCTTCAGGAGAGGAGGGGGACACTGGACCCCAGTGAGAGTCAGCACCTTCAGGAGAGGTCCCTGTACCCCAGTGAGATTCAGCACCTTCAGGAGAGGTGGAGGACCCTGTACCCCAGTGAGAGTCAGCACCTCATGGAGAGGAGGGTGAGTATGTATCCCAGTGAGAGTCAGCACCTTCAGGAGAGGAGAAGGACCCTGTAGCCCAGTGAGAGTCAGCACCTTCAGAAGAGGAGGGTGAGTCTATAGCCCAGTGAGAGTCAGCACCTTCAGGAGAGGAGGCGGACGCAGTACCCCAGTGAGAGTCAGCACCTTCAGGAGAGGAGGGGGTGTCTGTACCCCAGTGAGAGTCAGCACCTTCAGGAGACGAGGGGGAGTCCGTACCCCAGTGAGAGTCAGCACCCTCAGGAGAGGAGGGGGAGTCTGGACCGCAGTGAGAGTCAGCACCTTCAGGAGAGGAGGGGGAGTCTGTACCCCAGTGAGAGTCAGCACCTACAGGATAGGAGGGGGACAATTTACACCAGTGGGAGTCAGCACCTTCAGGAGAGGAGTGGGGACCCTGTATCCCATTGTGAGTCAGCACCTTCAGGAGAGGAGGGGGACCCTGTACCCCAGTGAGAGTCAGCACCTACAGGATAGGAGGGGGACAATTTACACCAGTGTGAGTCAGCACCTTCAGGAGAGGAGTGGGGACCCTGTATCCTATTGTGAGTCAGCACCTTCAGGAGAGGATGGGGACCCTGTACCCCAGTGAGAGTCGGCACATTCAGCAGAGGACGGGCAGTCCGTACCCCAGTGAGAGTCAGCACCTTCAGCAGAGGAGGGGGTGTCGGTACCCCAGTGAGAGTCAGCACCTTCAGGAGAGGAGGGGACGCCTGTACCCCAGTGAGAGTCAGCACCTTCAGAGGAGGAGGGGGAGGCTGTACCCCAGTGAGAGTCAGCTCCTTCAGGAGAGGAGGGGGACACTGTACCCCAGTGAGAGTCAGCACCTTCAGGAGAGGAGGGAGACACTGGACCCCTGTGAGAGTCAGCACCTTCAGGAGAGGGCCCTGTACCCCAGTGAGAGTCAGCACCTTCAGGAGTGGAGGAGGACCCTGTACCCCAGTGAGATTCAGCACCTTCAGGAGAGGTGGAGGACCCTGTACCCCAGTGAGAGTCAGCACCTCACGGAGAGGAGGGTGAGTCTGTATCCCAGTGAGAGTCAGCACCTTCAGGAGAGGAGGCGGACCCCGTACCCCAGTGAGAGTCAGCACCTTCAGGAGAGGAGGGGGAGTCCGTACCCCAGTGAGAGTCAGCACCTTCAGGAGTGGAGGGGGAGTCTGGACCGCAGTGAGAGTCAGCACCTTCAGGAGCGGAGGGGGAGTCCATACCCCAGTGAGAGTCAGCACCTTGAGGAGAAGAGGGGGAGTCCGTACCCCAGTGAGAGTCAGCACCTACAGGATAGGAGGGGGACAATTTACACCAGTGGGAGTCAGCACCTTCAGGAGAGGAGAAGGGACCCTGTATCCCATTGTGAGTCAGCACCTTCAGGAGAGGAGGGGGACCCTGTACCCAAGTGAGAGTCGGCACCTTCAGCAGAGGACGGGGAGTCCGTACCCCAGTGAGAGTCAGCACCTACAGGATAGGAGGGGGATAATTTACACCAGTGGGAGTCAGCACCTTCAGGACAGGAGTGGGGACCCCGTATCCCATTGTGAGTCAGCACCTTCAGGAGAGGAGGGGGAACCTGTACCCCAGTGAGAGTCAGCATCTTCAGGAGAGGAGGGGGACCTCGTACCCCAGTGAGAGTCAGCACCTTCAGGAGAGGAGGGGGAGTCTGTACCCCAGTGAGAGTCAGCATCTTCTGGAGAGGGCACTGTACCCCAGTGAGAGTGAGCGCCTTCAGGAGAGGAGGAGGAGTCCGTACCCCAGTGAGAGTCAGCACTTTCAGGAGAGGAGGGGGACAATTTACACCATTGTGAGTTAGCACCTTCAGGAGAGGAGGGGGACCCTGTACCCCAGTGAGAGTCGGCACCCTCAGCAGAGGACGGGGAGTCCGTGCGCCAGTGAGAGTCAGCACCTACAGCATAGGAGGGGGACAATTTACACCAGTGGGAGTCAGCACCTGCAGGACAGGAGTGGGGACCCTGTATCCCATTGTGAGTCAGCACCTTCAGGAGAGGAGGGGGACCCTGTACCCCAGTGAGAGTCAGCACCTTCAGGATAGGAGGGGGACCTCGTACCCCAGTGAGAGTCAGCACCTTCAGGAGAGGAGGGGGAGTCTGTACCCCAGTGAAAGTCAGCACCTTCAGGAGAGGGCACTGTACCCCAGTGAGAGTGAGCACCTTCAGCAGAGGAGGGGGTGTCTGTACCCCAGTGAGAGTGAGCACCTTCAGGAGAGGAGGGGGATTTGTCCTCCAGTGAAAGTCAGCACATTCAGGAGAGAAGGGGGAGTCTGTACCCCAGTGAGACTCAGCACCTTCAGGAGAGGAGGGGGACACTGTGCCCGAGTGAGAGTCAGCACCTTCAGCAGAGGAGGGGGTGTCTGTACCCCAGTGAGAGTTAGCACCTTCAGGAGAGGAGGGGAAGTCTGTACCCCAGTGAGAGTCAGCACCTTCAGAGAAGGAGGGGGAGGCTGTACCCCAGTGAGAGTCAGCACCTTCAGGAGAGGAGGGGGACACTGTACCCCAGTGAGAGTCAGCACCTTCAGGAGAGGAGGGGGACACTGGACCCCAGTGAGAGTCAGCACCTTCAGGAGAGGTCCCTGTACCCCAGTTAGATTCAGCACCTTCAGGAGAGGTGGAGGACCCTGTACCCCAGTGAGAGTCAGCACCTCACGGAGAGGAGGGTGAGTCTGTATCCCAGTGAGAGTCAGCACCTTCAGGAGAGGAGAAGGACCCTGTAGCCCAGTGAGAGTCAGCACCTTCAGAAGAGGAGGGTGAGTCTATAGCCCAGTGAGAGTCAGCACCTTCAGGAGAGGAGGCGGACGCAGTACCCCAGTGAGAGTCAGCACCTTCAGGAGAGGAGGGGGTGTCTGTACCCCAGTGAGAGTCAGCACCTTGAGGAGACGAGGGGGAGTCCGTACCCCAGTGAGAGTCAGCACCCTCAGGAGAGGAGGGGGAGTCTGGACCGCAGTGAGAGTCAGCACCTTCAGGAGAGGAGGGGGAGTCTGTACCCCAGTGAGAGTCAGCACCTACAGGATAGGAGGGGGACAATTTACACCAGTGGGAGTCAGCACCTTCAGGAGAGGAGTGGGGACCCTGTATCCCATTGTGAGTCAGCAGCTTCAGGAGAGGAGGGGGACCCTGTACCCCAGTGAGAGTCAGCACCTTCAGGAGAGGAGGAGGACCCTGTACCCCAGTCAGATTCAGCACCTTCAGGAGAGGTGGAGGACCCTGTACCCCAGTGAGAGTCAGCACCTTCAGGAGAGGAGGGGGTGTCTGTACCCCAGTGAGAGTCAGCACCTTCAGGAGTGGAGGCGGGCCCCGTACCCCAGTGAGAGTCAGCACCTTCAGGAGAGGAGGGGGAGTCCGTACCCCAGTGAGAGTCAGCACCTTCAGGAGAGGAGGGGGAGTCTGGACCGCAGTGAGAGTCAGCACCTTCAGGAGAGGAGGGGGAGTCCGTAACCCAGTGAGAGTCAGCACCTACAGGATAGGAGGGGGACAATTTACACCATTGTGAGTCAGCACCTTCAGGAGAGGAGGGGGACCCTGTACCCCAGTGAGAGTCGGCACCCTCAGCAGAGGTCGGGGAGTCCGTGCGCCAGTGAGAGTCAGCACCTACAGGATAGGAGGGGGACAATTTACACCAGTGGTAGTCAGCACCTTCAGGACAGGAGTGGGGACCCTGTATCCCATTGTGAGTCAGCACCTTCAGGAGAGGAGGGGGACCCTGTACCCCAGTGAGAGTCAGCACCTTCAGGAGAGGAGGGGGACCTCGTACCCCAGTGAGAGTCAGCACCTTCAGGAGAGGAGGGGGAGTCTGTACCCCAGTGAGAGTCAGCACCTTCAGGAGAGGGCACTGTACCCCAGTGAGAGTGAGCACCTTCAGCAGAGGAGGGGGTGTCTGTACCCCAGTGAGAGTGAGCACCTTCAGGACAGGAGGGGGATTTGTCCTCCAGTGAAAGTCAGCACCTTCAGGAGAGGAGGGGGAGTCTGTACCCCAGTGAGACTCAGCACCTTCAGGAGAGGAGGGGGACACTGTACCCCAGTGAGAGTCAGCACCTTCAGCAGAGGAGGGGGTGTCGGTACCCCAGTGAGAGTCAGCTCCTTCAGGAGAGGAGGGGGACACTGTACCCCAGTGAGAGTCAGCACCTTCAGGAGAGGAGGGAGACACTGGACCCCTGTGAGAGTCAGCACCTTCAGGAGAGGGCCCTGTACCCCAGTGAGAGTCAGCACCTTCAGGAGTGGAGGAGGACCCTGTACCCCAGTGAGATTCAGCACCTTCAGGAGAGGTGGAGGACCCTGTACCCCAGTGAGAGTCAGCACCTCACGGAGAGGAGGGTGAGTCTGTATCCCAGTGAGAGTCAGCACCTTCAGGAGAGGAGGCGGACCCCGTACCCCAGTGAGAGTCAGCACCTTCAGGAGTGGAGGGGGAGTCTGGACCGCAGTGAGAGTCAGCACCTTCAGGAGAGGAGGGGGAGTCCATACCCCAGTGAGAGTCAGCACCTTCAGGAGTGGAGGGGGAGTCTGGACCGCAGTGAGAGTCAGCACCTTCAGGAGAGGGCCCTGTACCCCAGTGAGAGTCAGCACCTTCAGGAGTGGAGGAGGACCCTGTACCCCAGTGAGATTCAGCACCTTCAGGAGAGGTGGAGGACCCTGTACCCCAGTGAGAGTCAGCACGTCACGGAGAGGAGGGTGAGTCTGTATCCCAGTGAGAGTCAGCACCTTCAGGAGAGGAGGCGGACCCCGTACCCCAGTGAGAGTCAGCACCTTCAGGAGAGGAGGGGGAGTCCGTACCCCAGTGAGAGTCAGCACCTTCAGGAGTGGAGGGGGAGTCTGGACCGCAGTGAGAGTCAGCACCTTCAGGAGAGGAGGGGGAGTCCATACCCCAGTGAGAGTCAGCACCTTGAGGAGAAGAGGGGGAGTCCGTACCCCAGTGAGAGTCAGCACCTACAGGATAGGAGGGGGACAATTTACACCAGTGGGAGTCAGCACCTTCAGGAGAGGAGTGGGGACCCTGTATCCCATTGTGAGTCAGCACCTTCAGGAGAGGAGGGGGACCCTGTACTCCAGTGAGAGTCAGCACCTACAGGATAGGAGGGGGACAATTTACACCAGTGTGAGTCAGCACCTTCAGGAGAGGAGTGGGGACCCTGTATCCCATTGTGAGTCAGCACCTTCAGGAGAGGATGGGGACCCTGTACCCCAGTGAGAGTCGGCACATTCAGCAGAGGACGGGGAGTCCGTACCCCAGTGAGAGCCAGCACGTTCAGAGGAGGAGGGGGAGGCTGTACCCCAGTGAGAGTCAGCACCTTCAGGAGAGGAGGGGGACACTGTACCCCAGTGAGAGTCAGCACCTTCAGGAGAGGAGGGGGACACTGGACCCCAGTGAGAATCAGCACCTTCAGGAGAGGGCCCTGTACCCCAGTGAGAGTCAGCACCTTCAGGAGAGGAGGAGGACCCTGTACCCCAGTCAGATTCAGCACCTTCAGGAGAGGTGGAGGACCCTGTACCCCAGTGAGAGTCAGCACCTTCAGGAGAGGAGGGGGTGTCTGTACCCAGTGAGAGTCAGCACCTTCAGGAGAGGAGGGGGACCTCGTACCCCAGTGAGAGTCAGCACCTTCAGGAGAGGAGGGGGAGTCTGTACCCCAGTGAGAGTCAGCACCTTCAGGAGAGGGCACTGTACCCCAGTGAGAGTGAGCACCTTCAGCAGAGGAGGGGGTGTCTGTACCCCAGTGAGAGTGAGCACCTTCAGGAGAGGAGGGGGATTTGTCCTCCAGTGAAAGTCAGCACCTTCAGGAGAGGAGGGGGAGTCTGTACCCCAGTGAGACTCAGCACCTTCAGGAGGGGAGGGGGACACTGTACCCCAGTGAGAGTCAGCACCTTCAGCAGAGGAGGGGGTGTCGGTACCCCAGTGAGAGTCAGCACCTTCAGGAGAGGAGGGGACGCCTGTACCCCAGTGAGAGTCAGCACCTTCAGAGGAGGAGGGGGAGGCTGTACCCCAGTGAGAGTCAGCTCCTTCAGGAGAGGAGGGGGACACTGTACCCCAGTGAGAGTCAGCACCTTCAGGAGAGGAGGGAGACACTGGACCCCTGTGAGAGTCAGCACCTTCAGGAGAGGGCCCTGTACCCCAGTGAGAGTCAGCACCTTCAGGAGTGGAGGAGGACCCTGTACCCCAGTGAGATTCAGCACCTTCAGGAGAGGTGGAGGACCCTGTACCCCAGTGAGAGTCAGCACCTCACGGAGAGGAGGGTGAGTCTGTATCCCAGTGAGAGTCAGCACCTTCAGGAGAGGAGGCGGACCCCGTACCCCAGTGAGAGTCAGCACCCTCAGGAGTGGAGGGGGAGTCTGGACCGCAGTGAGAGTCAGCACCTTCAGGAGAGGAGGGGGAGTCCATACCCCAGTGAGAGTCAGCACCTTCAGGAGTGGAGGGGGAGTCTGGACCGCAGTGAGAGTCAGCACCTTCAGGAGAGGAGGGGGAGTCCATACCCCAGTGAGAGTCAGCACCTTGAGGAGAAGTGGGGGAGTCCGTACCCCAGTGAGAGTCAGCACCTACAGGATAGGAGGGGGACAATTTACACCAGAGGGAGTCAGCACCTTCAGGAGAGGAGTGGGGACCCTGTATCCCATTGTGAGTCAGCACCTTCAGGAGAGGAGGGGGACCCTGTACCCCAGTGAGAGTCAGCACCTACAGGATAGGAGGGGGACAATTTACACCAGTGTGAGTCAGCACCTTCAGGAGAGGAGTGGGGACCCTGTATCCCATTGTGAGTCAGCACCTTCAGGAGAGGATGGGGACCCTGTACCCCAGTGAGAGTCGGCACATTCAGCAGAGGACGGGGAGTCCGTACCCCAGTGAGAGCCAGCACGTTCAGAGGAGGAGGGGGAGGCTGTACCCCAGTGAGAGTCAGCACCTTCAGGAGAGGAGGGGGACACTGTACCCCAGTGAGAGTCAGCACCTTCAGGAGAGGAGGGGGACACTGGACCCCAGTGAGAATCAGCACCTTCAGGAGAGGGCCCTGTACCCCAGTGAGAGTCAGCACCTTCAGGAGAGGAGGAGGACCCTGTACCCCAGTCAGATTCAGCACCTTCAGGAGAGGTGGAGGACCCTGTACCCCAGTGAGAGTCAGCACCTTCAGGAGAGGAGGGGGTGTCTGTACCCAGTGAGAGTCAGCACCTTATGAGAGGAGGGGGTGTCTGTACCCCAGTGAGAGTGAGCACCTTCTGGAGAGGAGGGGGATTTGTCCTCCAGTGAAAGTCAGCACCTTCAGGAGAGGAGGGGGAGTCTGTACCCCAGTGAGACTCAGCACCTTCAGGAGGGGAGGGGGACACTGTACCCCAGTGAGAGTCAGCACCTTCAGCAGAGGAGGGGGTGTCGGTACCCCAGTGAGAGTCAGCACCTTCAGGAGAGGAGGGGACGCCTGTACCCCAGTGAGAGTCAGCACCTTCAGAGGAGGAGGGGGAGGCTGTACCCCAGTGAGAGTCAGCTCCTTCAGGAGAGGAGGGGGACACTGTACCCCAGTGAGAGTCAGCACCTTCAGGAGAGGAGGGAGACACTGGACCCCTGTGAGAGTCAGCACCTTCAGGAGAGGGCCCTGTACCCCAGTGAGAGTCAGCACCTTCAGGAGTGGAGGAGGACCCTGTACCCCAGTGAGATTCAGCACCTTCAGGAGAGGTGGAGGACCCTGTACCCCAGTGAGAGTCAGCACCTCACGGAGAGGAGGGTGAGTCTGTATCCCAGTGAGAGTCAGCACCTTCAGGAGAGGAGGCGGACCCCGTACCCCAGTGAGAGTCAGCACCTTCAGGAGAGGAGGGGGAGTCCGTACCCCAGTGAGAGTCAGCACCTTCAGGAGTGGAGGGGGAGTCTGGACCGCAGTGAGAGTCAGCACCTTCAGGAGAGGAGGGGGAGTCCATACCCCAGTGAGAGTCAGCACCTTGAGGAGAAGAGGGGGAGTCCGTACCCCAGTGAGAGTCAGCACCTACAGGATAGGAGGGGGACAATTTACACCAGTGGGAGTCAGCACCTTCAGGAGAGGAGTGGGGACCCTGTATCCCATTGTGAGTCAGCACCTTCAGGAGAGGAGGGGGACCCTGTACTCCAGTGAGAGTCAGCACCTACAGGATAGGAGGGGGACAATTTACACCAGTGTGAGTCAGCACCTTCAGGAGAGGAGTGGGGACCCTGTATCCCATTGTGAGTCAGCACCTTCAGTAGAGGATGGGGACCCTGTACCCCAGTGAGAGTCGGCACATTCAGCAGAGGACGGGGAGTCCGTACCCCAGTGAGAGCCAGCACGTTCAGAGGAGGAGGGGGAGGCTGTACCCCAGTGAGAGTCAGCACCTTCAGGAGAGGAGGGGGACACTGTACCCCAGTGAGAGTCAGCACCTTCAGGAGAGGAGGGGGACACTGGACCCCAGTGAGAATCAGCACCTTCAGGAGAGGGCCCTGTACCCCAGTGAGAGTCAGCACCTTCAGGAGAGGAGGAGGACCCTGTACCCCAGTCAGATTCAGCACCTTCAGGAGAGGTGGAGGACCCTGTACCCCAGTGAGAGTCAGCACCTTCAGGAGAGGAGGGGGTGTCTGTACCCAGTGAGAGTCAGCACCTTCAGGAGAGGAGGGGGTGTCTGTACCCCAGTGAGAGTCAGCACCTTCAGGAGAGGAGGCGGGCCCCGTACCCCAGTGAGAGTCAGCACCTTCAGGAGAGGAGGGGGAGTCCGTACCCCAGTGAGAGTCAGCACCTTCAGGAGAGGAGGGGGAGTCTGGACCGCAGTGAGAGTCAGCACCTTCAGGAGAGGAGGGGGAGTCCGTACCCCAGTGAGAGTCAGCACCTACAGGATAGGAGGGGGACAATTTACACCATTGTGAGTCAGCACCTTCAGGAGAGGAGGGGGACCCTGTACCCCAGTGAGAGTCGGCACCCTCAGCAGAGGTCGGGGAGTCCGTGCGCCAGTGAGAGTCAGCACCTACAGGATAGGAGGGGGACAATTTACACCAGTGGGAGTCAGCACCTTCAGGACAGGAGTGGGGACCCTGTATCCCATTGTGAGTCAGCACCTTCAGGAGAGGAGGGGGACCCTGTACCCCAGTGAGAGTCAGCACCTTCAGGAGAGGAGGGGGACCTCGTACCCCAGTGAGAGTCAGCACCTTCAGGAGAGGAGGGGGAGTCTGTACCCCAGTGAGAGTCAGCACCTTCAGGAGAGGGCACTGTACCCCAGTGAGAGTGAGCACCTTCAGCAGAGGAGGGGGTGTCTGTACCCCAGTGAGAGTGAGCACCTTCAGGAGAGGAGGGGGATTTGTCCTCCAGTGAAAGTCAGCACCTTCAGGAGAGGAGGGGGAGTCTGTACCCCAGTGAGACTCAGCACCTTCAGGAGAGGAGGGGGACACTGTACCCCAGTGAGAGTCAGCACCTTCAGCAGAGGAGGGGGTGTCGGTACCCCAGTGAGAGTCAGCACCTTCAGGAGAGGAGGGGACGCCTGTACCCCAGTGAGAGTCAGCACCTTCAGAGGAGGAGGGGGAGGCTGTACCCCAGTGAGAGTCAGCTCCTTCAGGAGAGGAGGGGGACACTGTACCCCAGTGAGAGTCAGCACCTTCAGGAGAGGAGGGAGACACTGGACCCCTGTGAGAGTCAGCACATTCAGGAGAGGGCCCTGTACCCCAGTGAGAGTCAGCACCTTCAGGAGTGGAGGAGGACCCTGTACCCCAGTGAGATTCAGCACCTTCAGGAGAGGTGGAGGACCCTGTACCCCAGTGAGAGTCAGCACCTCACGGAGAGGAGGGTGAGTCTGTATCCCAGTGAGAGTCAGCACCTTCAGGAGAGGAGGCGGACCCCGTACCCCAGTGAGAGTCAGCTCCTTCAGGAGAGGAGGGGGAGTCCGTACACCAGTGAGAGTCAGCACCTTCAGGAGTGGAGGGGGAGTCTGGACCGCAGTGAGAGTCAGCACCTTCAGGAGAGGAGGGGGAGTCCATACCCCAGTGAGAGTCAGCACCTTGAGGAGAAGAGGGGGAGTCCGTACCCCAGTGAGAGTCAGCACCTACAGAATAGGAGGGGGACAATTTACACCAGTGGGAGTCAGCACCTTCAGGAGAGGAGAAGGGACCCTGTATCCCATTGTGAGTCAGCACCTTCAGGAGAGGAGGGGGACCCTGTACCCAAGTGAGAGTCGGCACCTTCAGCAGAGGACGGGGAGTCCGTACCCCAGTGAGAGTCAGCACCTACAGGATAGGAGGGGGATAATTTACACCAGTGGGAGTCAGCACCTTCAGGACAGGAGTGGGGACCCCGTATCCCATTGTGAGTCAGCACCTTCAGGAGAGGAGGGGGACCCTGTACCCCAGTGAGAGTCAGCTTCTTCAGGAGAGGAGGGGGACCTCGTACCCCAGTGAGAGTCAGCATCTTCAGGAGAGGAGGGGGAGTCTGTACCCCAGTGAGAGTCAGCATCTTCTGGAGAGGGCACTGTACCCCAGTGAGAGTGAGCGCCTTCAGGAGAGGAGGAGGAGTCCGTACCCCAGTGAGAGTCAGCACTTTCAGGAGAGGAGGGGGACAATTTACACCATTGTGAGTCAGCACCTTCAGGAGAGGAGGGGGACCCTGTACCCCAGTGAGAGTCGGCACCCTCAGCAGAGGACGGGGAGTCCGTGCGCCAGTGAGAGTCAGCACCTACAGGATAGGAGGGGGACAATTTACACCAGTGGGAGTCAGCACCTTCAGGACAGGAGTGGGGACCCTGTATCCCATTGTGAGTCAGCACCTTCAGGAGAGGAGGGGGACCCTGTACCCCAGTGAGAGTCAGCACCTTCAGGAGAGGAGGGGGACCTCGTACCCCAGTGAGCGTCAGCACCTTCAGGAGAGGAGGGGGAGTCTGTACCCCAGTGAGAGTCAGCACCTTCAGGAGAGGGCACTGTACCCCAGTGAGAGTGAGCACCTTCAGCAGAGGAGGGGGTGTCTGTACCCCAGTGAGAGTGAGCACCTTCAGGAGAGGAGGGGGATTTGTCCTCCAGTGAAAGTCAGCACATTCAGGAGAGAAGGGGGAGTCTGTACCCCAGTGAGACTCAGCACCTTCAGGAGAGGAGGGGGACACTGTGCCCGAGTGAGAGTCAGCACCTTCAGCAGAGGAGGGGGTGTCTGTACCCCAGTGAGAGTTAGCACCTTCAGGAGAGGAGGGGAAGTCTGTACCCCAGTGAGAGTCAGCACCTTCAGAGAAGGAGGGGGAGGCTGTACCCCAGTGAGAGTCAGCACCTTCAGGAGAGGAGGGGGACACTGTACCCCAGTGAGAGTCAGCACCTTCAGGAGAGGAGGGGGACACTGGACCCCAGTGAGAGTCAGCACCTTCAGGAGAGGTCCCTGTTCCCCAGTGAGATTCAGCACCTTCAGGAGAGGTGGAGGACCCTGTACCCCAGTGAGAGTCAGCACCTCACGGAGAGGAGGGTGAGTCTGTATCCCAGTGAGAGTCAGCACCTTCAGGAGAGGAGAAGGACCCTGTAGCCCAGTGAGAGTCAGCACCTTCAGAAGAGGAGGGTGAGTCTATAGCCCAGTGAGAGTCAGCACCTTCAGGAGAGGAGGCGGACGCAGTACCCCAGTGAGAGTCAGCACCTTCAGGAGAGGAGGGGGTGTCTGTACCCCAGTGAGAGTCAGCACCTTCAGGAGACGAGGGGGAGTCCGTACCCCAGTGAGAGTCAGCACCCTCAGGAGAGGAGGGGGAGTCTGGACCGCAGTGAGAGTCAGCACCTTCAGGAGAGGAGGGGGAGTCTGTACCCCAGTGAGAGTCAGCACCTACAGGATAGGAGGGGGACAATTTACACCAGTGGGAGTCAGCACCTTCAGGAGAGGAGTGGGGACCCTGTATCCCATTGTGAGTCAGCACCTTCAGGAGAGGAGGGGGACCCTGTACCCCAGTGAGAGTCAGCACCTACAGGATAGGAGGGGGACAATTTACACCAGTGTGAGTCAGCACCTTCAGGAGAGGAGTGGGGACCCTGTATCCCATTGTGAGTCAGCACCTTCAGGAGAGGATGGGGACCCTGTACCCCAGTGAGAGTCGGCACATTCAGCAGAGGACGGGGAGTCCGTACCCCAGTGAGAGCCAGCACCTTCAGAGGAGGAGGGGGAGGCTGTACCCCAGTGAGAGTCAGCACCTTCAGGAGAGGAGGGGGACACTGTACCCCAGTGAGAGTCAGCACCTTCAGGAGAGGAGGGGGACACTGGACCTCAGTGAGAATCAGCACCTTCAGGAGAGGGCCCTGTACCCCAGTGTGAGTCAGCACCTTCAGGAGAGGAGGAGGACCCTGTACCCCAGTCAGATTCAGCACCTTCAGGAGAGGTGGAGGACCCTGTACCCCAGTGAGAGTCAGCACCTTCAGGAGAGGAGGGGGTGTCTGTACCCAGTGAGAGTCAGCACCTTCAGGAGAGGAGGGGGTGTCTGTACCCCAGTGAGAGTCAGCACCTTCAGGAGAGGAGGCGGGCCCCGTACCCCAGTGAGAGTCAGCACCTTCAGGAGAGGAGGGCGAGTCCGTACCCCAGTGAGAGTCAGCACCTTCAGGAGAGGAGGGGGAGTCTGGACCGCAGTGAGAGTCAGCACCTTCAGGAGAGGAGGGGGAGTCCGTACCCCAGTGAGAGTCAGCACCTACAGGATAGGAGGGGGACAATTTACACCATTGTGAGTCAGCACCTTCAGGAGAGGAGGGGGACCCTGTACCCCAGTGAGAGTCGGCACCCTCAGCAGAGGTCGGGGAGTCCGTGCGCCAGTGAGAGTCAGCACCTACAGGATAGGAGGGGGACAATTTACACCAGTGGTAGTCAGCACCTTCAGGACAGGAGTGGGGACCCCGTATCCCATTGTGAGTCAGCACCTTCAGGAGAGGAGGGGGACCCTGTACCCCAGTGAGAGTCAGCATCTTCAGGAGAGGAGGGGGACCTCGTACCCCAGTGAGAGTCAGCACCTTCAGGAGAGGAGGGGGAGTCTGTACCCCAGTGAGAGTCAGCATCTTCTGGAGAGGGCACTGTACCCCAGTGAGAGTGAGCACCTTCAGGAGAGGAGGAGGAGTCCGTACCCCAGTGAGAGTCAGCACCTTCAGGAGAGGAGGGGGAGTCTGGACCGCAGTGAGAGTCAGCACCTTCAGGAGAGGAGGCGGACCCCGTACCCCAGTGAGAGTCAGCACCTTCAGGAGAGGAGGGGGAGTCCGTACCCCAGTGAGAGTCAGCACCTTCAGGAGTGGAGGGGGAGTCTGGACCGCAGTGAGAGTCAGCACCTTCAGGAGAGGAGGGGGAGTCCATACCCCAGTGAGAGTCAGCACCTTGAGGAGAAGAGGGGGAGTCCGTACCCCAGTGAGAGTCAGCACCTACAGGATAGGAGGGGGACAATTTACACCAGTGGGAGTCAGCACCTTCAGGAGAGGAGTGGGAACCCTGTATCCCATTGTGAGTCAGCACCTTCAGGAGAGGAGGGGGACCCTGTACCCCAGTGAGAGTCAGCACCTACAGGATAGGAGGGGGACAATTTACACCAGTGTGAGTCAGCACCTTCAGGAGAGGAGTGGGGACCCTGTATCCCATTGTGAGTCAGCACCTTCAGGAGAGGATGGGGACCCTGTACCCCAGTGAGAGTCGGCACATTCAGCAGAGGACGGGGAGTCCGTACCCCAGTGAGAGCCAGCACGTTCAGAGGAGGAGGGGGAGGCTGTACCCCAGTGAGAGTCAGCACCTTCAGGAGAGGAGGGGGACACTGTACCCCAGTGAGAGTCAGCACCTTCAGGAGAGGAGGGGGACACTGGACCCCAGTGAGAATCAGCACCTTCAGGAGAGGGCCCTGTACCCCAGTGAGAGTCAGCACCTTCAGGAGAGGAGGAGGACCCTGTACCCCAGTCAGATTCAGCACCTTCAGGAGAGGTGGAGGACCCTGTACCCCAGTGAGAGTCAGCACCTTCAGGAGAGGAGGGGGTGTCTGTACCCAGTGAGAGTCAGCACCTTCAGGAGAGGAGGGGGTGTCTGTACCCCAGTGAGAGTCAGCACCTTCAGGAGAGGAGGCGGGCCCCGTACCCCAGTGAGAGTCAGCACCTTCAGGAGAGGAGGGCGAGTCCGTACCCCAGTGAGAGTCAGCACCTTCAGGAGAGGAGGGGGAGTCTGGACCGCAGTGAGAGTCAGCACCTTCAGGAGAGGAGGGGGAGTCCGTACCCCAGTGAGAGTCAGCACCTACAGGATAGGAGGGGGACAATTTACACCATTGTGAGTCAGCACCTTCAGGAGAGGAGGGGGACCCTGTACCCCAGTGAGAGTCGGCACCCTCAGCAGAGGTCGGGGAGTCCGTGCGCCAGTGAGAGTCAGCACCTACAGGATAGGAGGGGGACAATTTACACCGGTGGGAGTCAGCACCTTCAGGACAGGAGTGGGGACCCTGTATCCCATTGTGAGTCAGCACCTTCAGGAGAGGAGGGGGACCCTGTACCCCAGTGAGAGTCAGCACCTTCAGGAGAGGAGGGGGACCTCGTACCCCAGTGAGAGTCAGCACCTTCAGGAGAGGAGGGGGAGTCTGTACCCCAGTGAGAGTCAGCACCTTCAGGAGAGGGCACTGTACCCCAGTGAGAGTGAGCACCTTCAGCAGAGGAGGGGGTGTCTGTACCCCAGTGAGAGTGAGCACCTTCAGGAGAGGAGGGGGATTTGTCCTCCAGTGAAAGTCAGCACCTTCAGGAGAGGAGGGGGAGTCTGTACCCCAGTGAGACTCAGCACCTTCAGGAGAGGAGGGGGACACTGTACCCCAGTGAGAGTCAGCACCTTCAGCAGAGGAGGGGGTGTCGGTACCCCAGTGAGAGTCAGCACCTTCAGGAGAGGAGGGGACGCCTGTACCCCAGTGAGAGTCAGCACCTTCAGAGGAGGAGGGGGAGGCTGTACCCCAGTGAGAGTCAGCTCCTTCAGGAGAGGAGGGGGACACTGTACCCCAGTGAGAGTCAGCACCTGCAGGAGAGGAGGGAGACACTGGACCCCTGTGAGAGTCAGCACCTTCAGGAGAGGGCCCTGTACCCCAGTGAGAGTCAGCACCTTCAGGAGTGGAGGAGGACCCTGTACCCCAGTGAGATTCAGCACCTTCAGGAGAGGTGGAGGACCCTGTACCCCAGTGAGAGTCAGCACCTCACGGAGAGGAGGGTGAGTCTGTATCCCAGTGAGAGTCAGCACCTTCAGGAGAGGAGGCGGACCCCGTACCCCAGTGAGAGTCAGCACCTTCAGGAGAGGAGGGGGAGTCCGTACACCAGTGAGAGTCAGCACCTTCAGGAGTGGAGGGGGAGTCTGTACCCCAGTGAGAGTCAGCACCTTCAGGAGAGGGCACTGTACCCCAGTGAGAGTGAGCACCTTCAGCAGAGGAGGGGGTGTCTGTACCCCAGTGAGAGTGAGCACCTTCAGGAGAGGAGGGGGATTTGTCCTCCAGTGAAAGTCAGCACATTCAGGAGAGAAGGGGGAGTCTGTACCCCAGTGAGACTCAGCACCTTCAGGAGAGGAGGGGGACACTGTGCCCGAGTGAGAGTCAGCACCTTCAGCAGAGGAGGGGGTGTCTGTACCCCAGTGAGAGTTAGCACCTTCAGGAGAGGAGGGGAAGTCTGTACCCCAGTGAGAGTCAGCACCTTCAGAGAAGGAGGGGGAGGCTGTACCCCAGTGAGAGTCAGCACCTTCAGGAGAGGAGGGGGACACTGGACCCCAGTGAGAGTCAGCACCTTCAGGAGAGGTCCCTGTTCCCCAGTGAGATTCAGCACCTTCAGGAGAGGTGGAGGACCCTGTACCCCAGTGAGAGTCAGCACCTCACGGAGAGGAGGGTGAGTCTGTATCCCAGTGAGAGTCAGCACCTTCAGGAGAGGAGAAGGACCCTGTAGCCCAGTGAGAGTCAGCACCTTCAGAAGAGGAGGGTGAGTCTATAGCCCAGTGAGAGTCAGCACCTTCAGGAGAGGAGGCGGACGCAGTACCCCAGTGAGAGTCAGCACCTTAAGGAGAGGAGGGGGTGTCTGTACCCCAGTGAGAGTCAGCACCTTCAGGAGACGAGGGGGAGTCCGTA
This sequence comes from Scyliorhinus torazame, assembly GCF_047496885.1. Lineage (NCBI taxonomy): Eukaryota > Metazoa > Chordata > Chondrichthyes > Carcharhiniformes > Scyliorhinidae > Scyliorhinus > Scyliorhinus torazame. The sequence continues at coordinate 210,781,117 of NC_092721.1, read as the reverse complement.
CCCCAGTGAGAGTCAGCACCCTCAGGAGAGGAGGGGGAGTCTGGACCGCAGTGAGAGTCAGCACCTTCAGGAGAGGAGGGGGAGTCTGTACCCCAGTGAGAGTCAGCACCTACAGGATAGGAGGGGGACAATTTACACCAGTGGGAGTCAGCACCTTCAGGAGAGGAGTGGGGACCCTGTATCCCATTGTGAGTCAGCACCTTCAGGAGAGGAGGGGGACCCTGTACCCCAGTGAGAGTCAGCACCTACAGGATAGGAGGGGGACAATTTACACCAGTGTGAGTCAGCACCTTCAGGAGAGGAGTGGGGACCCTGTATCCCATTGTGAGTCAGCACCTTCAGGAGAGGATGGGGACCCTGTACCCCAGTGAGAGTCGGCACATTCAGCAGAGGACGGGGAGTCCGTACCCCAGTGAGAGCCAGCACCTTCAGAGGAGGAGGGGGAGGCTGTACCCCAGTGAGAGTCAGCACCTTCAGGAGAGGAGGGGGACACTGTACCCCAGTGAGAGTCAGCACCTTCAGGAGAGGAGGGGGACACTGGACCTCAGTGAGAATCAGCACCTTCAGGAGAGGGCCCTGTACCCCAGTGTGAGTCAGCACCTTCAGGAGAGGAGGAGGACCCTGTACCCCAGTCAGATTCAGCACCTTCAGGAGAGGTGGAGGACCCTGTACCCCAGTGAGAGTCAGCACCTTCAGGAGAGGAGGGGGTGTCTGTACCCAGTGAGAGTCAGCACCTTCAGGAGAGGAGGGGGTGTCTGTACCCCAGTGAGAGTCAGCACCTTCAGGAGAGGAGGCGGGCCCCGTACCCCAGTGAGAGTCAGCACCTTCAGGAGAGGAGGGCGAGTCCGTACCCCAGTGAGAGTCAGCACCTTCAGGAGAGGAGGGGGAGTCTGGACCGCAGTGAGAGTCAGCACCTTCAGGAGAGGAGGGGGAGTCCGTACCCCAGTGAGAGTCAGCACCTACAGGATAGGAGGGGGACAATTTACACCATTGTGAGTCAGCACCTTCAGGAGAGGAGGGGGACCCTGTACCCCAGTGAGAGTCGGCACCCTCAGCAGAGGTCGGGGAGTCCGTGCGCCAGTGAGAGTCAGCACCTACAGGATAGGAGGGGGACAATTTACACCAGTGGTAGTCAGCACCTTCAGGACAGGAGTGGGGACCCCGTATCCCATTGTGAGTCAGCACCTTCAGGAGAGGAGGGGGACCCTGTACCCCAGTGAGAGTCAGCATCTTCAGGAGAGGAGGGGGACCTCGTACCCCAGTGAGAGTCAGCACCTTCAGGAGAGGAGGGGGAGTCTGTACCCCAGTGAGAGTCAGCATCTTCTGGAGAGGGCACTGTACCCCAGTGAGAGTGAGCACCTTCAGGAGAGGAGGAGGAGTCCGTACCCCAGTGAGAGTCAGCACCTTCAGGAGAGGAGGGGGAGTCTGGACCGCAGTGAGAGTCAGCACCTTCAGGAGAGGAGGCGGACCCCGTACCCCAGTGAGAGTCAGCACCTTCAGGAGAGGAGGGGGAGTCCGTACCCCAGTGAGAGTCAGCACCTTCAGGAGTGGAGGGGGAGTCTGGACCGCAGTGAGAGTCAGCACCTTCAGGAGAGGAGGGGGAGTCCATACCCCAGTGAGAGTCAGCACCTTGAGGAGAAGAGGGGGAGTCCGTACCCCAGTGAGAGTCAGCACCTACAGGATAGGAGGGGGACAATTTACACCAGTGGGAGTCAGCACCTTCAGGAGAGGAGTGGGGACCCTGTATCCCATTGTGAGTCAGCACCTTCAGGAGAGGAGGGGGACCCTGTACCCCAGTGAGAGTCAGCACCTACAGGATAGGAGGGGGACAATTTACACCAGTGTGAGTCAGCACCTTCAGGAGAGGAGTGGGGACCCTGTATCCCATTGTGAGTCAGCACCTTCAGGAGAGGATGGGGACCCTGTACCCCAGTGAGAGTCGGCACATTCAGCAGAGGACGGGGAGTCCGTACCCCAGTGAGAGCCAGCACGTTCAGAGGAGGAGGGGGAGGCTGTACCCCAGTGAGAGTCAGCACCTTCAGGAGAGGAGGGGGACACTGTACCCCAGTGAGAGTCAGCACCTTCAGGAGAGGGCCCTGTACCCCAGTGAGAGTCAGCACCTTCAGGAGAGGAGGAGGACCCTGTACCCCAGTCAGATTCAGCACCTTCAGGAGAGGTGGAGGACCCTGTACCCCAGTGAGAGTCAGCACCTTCAGGAGAGGAGGGGGTGTCTGTACCCAGTGAGAGTCAGCACCTTCAGGAGAGGAGGGGGTGTCTGTACCCCAGTGAGAGTCAGCACCTTCAGGAGAGGAGGCGGGCCCCGTACCCCAGTGAGAGTCAGCACCTTCAGGAGAGGAGGGCGAGTCCGTACCCCAGTGAGAGTCAGCACCTTCAGGAGAGGAGGGGGAGTCTGGACCGCAGTGAGAGTCAGCACCTTCAGGAGAGGAGGGGGAGTCCGTACCCCAGTGAGAGTCAGCACCTACAGGATAGGAGGGGGACAATTTACACCATTGTGAGTCAGCACCTTCAGGAGAGGAGGGGGACCCTGTACCCCAGTGAGAGTCGGCACCCTCAGCAGAGGTCGGGGAGTCCGTGCGCCAGTGAGAGTCAGCACCTACAGGATAGGAGGGGGACAATTTACACCAGTGGGAGTCAGCACCTTCAGGACAGGAGTGGGGACCCTGTATCCCATTGTGAGTCAGCACCTTCAGGAGAGGAGGGGGACCCTGTACCCCAGTGAGAGTCAGCACCTTCAGGAGAGGAGGGGGACCTCGTACCCCAGTGAGAGTCAGCACCTTCAGGAGAGGAGGGGGAGTCTGTACCCCAGTGAGAGTCAGCACCTTCAGGAGAGGGCACTGTACCCCAGTGAGAGTGAGCACCTTCAGCAGAGGAGGGGGTGTCTGTACCCCAGTGAGAGTGAGCACCTTCAGGAGAGGAGGGGGATTTGTCCTCCAGTGAAAGTCAGCACCTTCAGGAGAGGAGGGGGAGTCTGTACCCCAGTGAGACTCAGCACCTTCAGGAGAGGAGGGGGACACTGTACCCCAGTGAGAGTCAGCACCTTCAGCAGAGGAGGGGGTGTCGGTACCCCAGTGAGAGTCAGCACCTTCAGGAGAGGAGGGGACGCCTGTACCCCAGTGAGAGTCAGCACCTTCAGAGGAGGAGGGGGAGGCTGTACCCCAGTGAGAGTCAGCTCCTTCAGGAGAGGAGGGGGACACTGTACCCCAGTGAGAGTCAGCACCTTCAGGAGAGGAGGGAGACACTGGACCCCTGTGAGAGTCAGCACCTTCAGGAGAGGGCCCTGTACCCCAGTGAGAGTCAGCACCTTCAGGAGTGGAGGAGGACCCTGTACCCCAGTGAGATTCAGCACCTTCAGGAGAGGTGGAGGACCCTGTACCCCAGTGAGAGTCAGCACCTCACGGAGAGGAGGGTGAGTCTGTATCCCAGTGAGAGTCAGCACCTTCAGGAGAGGAGGCGGACCCCGTACCCCAGTGAGAGTCAAACAAAACAAAAGAACAAAGAAATGTACAGCACAGGAACAGGCCCTTCGGCCCTCCAAGCCCGTGCCGACCATACTGCCCGACTAAACTACAATCTTCTACACTTCCTGGGTCCGTATCCTTCTATTCCCATCCTATTCATATATTTGTCAAGATGCCCCTTAAATGTCCCTATCGTCCCTGCCTCCACTACCTCCTCCGGTAGTGAGTTCCAGGCACCCACTACCCTCTGCGTAAAAAACTTGCCTCGTACATCTACTCTAAACTTTGCCCCTCTCACCTTAAACCTATGCCCCCTAGTAATTGACCCCTCTACCCTGGGGAAAAGCCTCTGACTATCCACTCTGTCTATGCCCCTCATAATTTTGTATACCTCTATCAGGTCGCCCCTCAACCTCCTTCGTTCCAGTGAGAACAAACCGAGTTTATTCAATCGCTCCTCATAGCTTATGCCCTCCATACCAGGCAACATTCTGGTAAATCTCTTCTGCACCCTCTCTAAAGCCTCCACATCCTTCTGGTAGTGTGGCGACCAGAATTGAACACTATACTCCAAGTGTGGCCTAACTAAGGTTCTATACAGCTGCAACATGACTTGCCAATTCTTATACTCAATGCCCCGGCCAATGAAGGCAAGCATGCCGTATGCCTTCTTGACTACCTTCTCCACCTGTGTAGCCCCTTTCAGTGATCTGTGGACCTGTACTCCTAGATCTCTTTGACTTTCAATACTCTTGAGGGTTCTACCATTCACTGTATATTCCCTACCTGCATTAGCCCTTCCAAAATGCATTACCTCACATTTGTCCAGGTTAAACTCCATCTGCCATCTCTCCGCCCAAGTCTCCAGACAATCTAAATCCTGCTGTATCCTCAGACAGTCCTGATCGCTATCCGCAATTCCACCAACCTTTGTGTCGTCTGCAAACTTACTAATCAGACCAGTTACATTTTCCTCCAAATCATTTATATATACTACAAAGAGCAAAGGTCCCAGCACTGATCCCTGTGGAACACCACTGGTCACAGCCCTCCAATTAGAAAAGCATCCCTCCATTGCTACCCTCTGCCTTCTATGGCCTAGCCAGTTCTGTATCCACCTTGCCAGTTCACCCCTGATCCCGTGTGACTTCACCTTTTGTACTAGTCTACCATGAGGGACCTTGTCAAAGGCCTTACTGAAGTCCATATAGACAACATCTACTGCCCTACCTGCATCAATCATCTTAGTGACCTCCTCGAAAAACTCGATCAAGTTAGTGAGACACGACCTCCCCTTCACAAAACCGTGCTGCCTCTCACTAATACGTCCATTTGCTTCCAAATGGGAGTAGATCCTGTCTCGAAGAATTCTCTCCAGTAATTTCCCTACCACTGAAGTAAGGCTCACCGGCCTGTAGTTCCCGGGATTATCCCTGCCACCCTTCTTAAACAGAGGAACAACATTGGCTATTCTCCAGTCCTCCGGGACATCCCCTGAAGACAGCGAGGATCCAAAGATTTCTGTCAAGGCCTCAGCAATTTCCTCTCCAGCCTCCTTCAGTATTCTGGGGTAGATCCCATCCGGCCCTGGGGACTTATCTACCTTAATATTTTTTAAGACACCCAACACCTCGTCTTTTTGGATCACAATGTGACCCAGGCTATCTACACCCCCTTCTCCAGACTCAACATCTACCAATTCCTTCTCTTTGGTGAATACTGATGCAAAGTATTCATTTAGTACCTCGCCCATTTCCTCTGGCTCCACACATAGATTCCCTTGCCTATCCTTCAGTGGGCCAACCCTTTCCCTGGCTACCCTCTTGCTTTTTATGTAAGTGTAAAAAGCCTTGGGATTTTCCTTAACCCTATTTGCCAATGACTTTTCATGACCCCTTCTAGCCCTCCTGACTCCCTGCTTAAGTTCCTTCCTACTTTCCTTATATGCCACACAGGCTTCGTCTGTTCCCAGCCTTTTAGCCCTGACAAATGCCTCCTTTTTCTTTTTGACGAGGCCTACAATATCATTCGTCATCCAAGGTTCCCGAAAATTGCCGTATTTGTCTTTCTTCCTCACAAGAACATGCCTGTCCTGTATTCCTATCAACTGCCACTTGAAAGCCTCCCACATGTCAGATGTTGATTTGCCCTCAAACATCCGCCCCCAATCTATGCTCTTCAGTTCCCGCCTAATATTGTTATAATTAGCCTTCCCCCAATTTAGCACATTCATCCTCGGACCACTCTTATCCTTGTCCACCAGTACTTTAAAACTTACTGAATTGTGGTCACTGTTACCGAAATGCTCCCCTACTGAAACATCTACCACCTGGCCGGGCTCATTCCCCAATACCAGGTCCAGTACCGCCTCTTCCCTAGTTGGACTGTTTACATATTGTTTTAAGAAGCCCTCCTGGATGCTCCTTACAAACTCTGCCCCGTCTAAGCCCCTGGCACTAAGTGAGTCCCAGTCAATATTGGGGAAGTTGAAGTCTCCCATCACCACAACCCTGTTGTTTTTACTCTTTTCCAAAATCTGTCTACCTATCTGCTCCTCTATCTCCCGCTGGCTGTTGGGAGGCCTGTAGTATACCCCCAACATTGTGACTGCACCCTTCTTATTCCTGATCTCTACCCATATAGCCTCACTGCCCTCTGAGGTGTCCTCTCGCTGTATAGCTGTGATACTCTCCTGAACAAGTAGCGCAACTCCGCCTCCCCTTTTACATCCCCCTCTATCCCGCCTGAAACATCTAAATCCTGGAACGTTTAGCTGCCAATCCTGCCCTTCCCTCAACCAGGTCTCTGTAATGGCAACAACATCATAGTTCCAAGTACTAATCCAAGCTCTAAGTTCATCTGCCTTACCCGTAATGCTCCTTGCATTAAAACATATGCACTTCAGGCCACCAGACCCGCTGTGTTCAGCAACTTCTCCCCGTCTGCTCTGCCTCAGAGCCACACTGTCCATATTCCCTAGTTCTCCCTCAACGCTCTCACCTTCTGACCTATTTCTCCCGTGCCCACCCCCCTGCCATACTAGTTTAAACCCTCCCGTGTGACACTAGCAAATCTCGCGGCCAGTGAGAGTCAGCACCTTCAGGAGAGGAGGGGGAGTCCGTACACCAGTGAGAGTCAGCACCTTCAGGAGTGGAGGGGGAGTCTGGACCGCAGTGAGAGTCAGCACCTTCAGGAGAGGAGGGGGAGTCCATACCCCAGTGAGAGTCAGCACCTTGAGGAGAAGAGGGGGAGTCCGTACCCCAGTGAGAGTCAGCACCTACAGAATAGGAGGGGGACAATTTACACCAGTGGGAGTCAGCACCTTCAGGAGAGGAGAAGGGACCCTGTATCCCATTGTGAGTCAGCACCTTCAGGAGAGGAGGGGGACCCTGTACCCAAGTGAGAGTCGGCACCTTCAGCAGAGGACGGGGAGTCCGTACCCCAGTGATAGTCAGCACCTACAGGATAGGAGGGGGATAATTTACACCAGTGGGAGTCAGCACCTTCAGGACAGGAGTGGGGACCCCGTATCCCATTGTGAGTCAGCACCTTCAGGAGAGGAGGGGGACCCTGTACCCCAGTGAGAGTCAGCATCTTCAGGAGAGGAGGGGGACCTCGTACCCCAGTGAGAGTCAGCATCTTCAGGAGAGGAGGGGGAGTCTGTACCCCAGTGAGAGTCAGCATCTTCTGGAGAGGGCACTGTACCCCAGTGAGAGTGAGCGCCTTCAGGAGAGGAGGAGGAGTCCGTACCCCAGTGAGAGTCAGCACTTTCAGGAGAGGAGGGGGACAATTTACACCATTGTGAGTCAGCACCTTCAGGAGAGGAGGGGGACCCTGTACCCCAGTGAGAGTCGGCACCCTCAGCAGAGGACGGGGAGTCCGTGCGCCAGTGAGAGTCAGCACCTACAGGATAGGAGGGGGACAATTTACACCAGTGGGAGTCAGCACCTTCAGGACAGGAGTGGGGACCCTGTATCCCATTGTGAGTCAGCACCTTCAGGAGAGGAGGGGGACCCTGTACCCCAGTGAGAGTCAGCACCTTCAGGAGAGGAGGGGGACCTCGTACCCCAGTGAGCGTCAGCACCTTCAGGAGAGGAGGGGGAGTCTGTACCCCAGTGAGAGTCAGCACCTTCAGGAGAGGGCACTGTACCCCAGTGAGAGTGAGCACCTTCAGCAGAGGAAGGGTAGTCTGTACCCCAGTGAGAGTGAGCACCTTCAGGAGAGGAGGGGGATTTGTCCTCCAGTGAAAGTCAGCACATTCAGGAGAGAAGGGGGAGTCTGTACCCCAGTGAGACTCAGCACCTTCAGGAGAGGAGGGGGACACTGTGCCCGAGTGAGAGTCAGCACCTTCAGCAGAGGAGGGGGTGTCTGTACCCCAGTGAGAGTTAGCACCTTCAGGAGAGGAGGGGAAGTCTGTACCCCAGTGAGAGTCAGCACCTTCAGAGAAGGAGGGGGAGGCTGTACCCCAGTGAGAGTCAGCACCTTCAGGAGAGGAGGGGGACACTGTACCCCAGTGAGAGTCAGCACCTTCAGGAGAGGAGGGGGACACTGGACCCCAGTGAGAGTCAGCACCTTCAGGAGAGGTCCCTGTTCCCCAGTGAGATTCAGCACCTTCAGGAGAGGTGGAGGACCCTGTACCCCAGTGAGAGTCAGCACCACACGGAGAGGAGGGTGAGTCTGTATCCCAGTGAGAGTCAGCACCTTCAGGAGAGGAGAAGGACCCTGTAGCCCAGTGAGAGTCAGCACCTTCAGAAGAGGAGGGTGAGTCTATAGCCCAGTGAGAGTCAGCACCTTCAGGAGAGGAGGCGGACGCAGTACCCCAGTGAGAGTCAGCACCTTCAGGAGAGGAGGGGGTGTCTGTACCCCAGTGAGAGTCAGCACCTTCAGGAGACGAGGGGGAGTCCGTACCCCAGTGAGAGTCAGCACCCTCAGGAGAGGAGGGGGAGTCTGGACCGCAGTGAGAGTCAGCACCTTCAGGAGAGGAGGGGGAGTCTGTACCCCAGTGAGAGTCAGCACCTACAGGATAGGAGGGGGACAATTTACACCAGTGGGAGTCAGCACCTTCAGGAGAGGAGTGGGGACCCTGTATCCCATTGTGAGTCAGCACCTTCAGGAGAGGAGGGGGACCCTGTACCCCAGTGAGAGTCAGCACCTACAGGATAGGAGGGGGACAATTTACACCAGTGTGAGTCAGCACCTTCAGGAGAGGAGTGGGGACCCTGTATCCCATTGTGAGTCAGCACCTTCAGGAGAGGATGGGGACCCTGTACCCCAGTGAGAGTCGGCACATTCAGCAGAGGACGGGGAGTCCGTACCCCAGTGAGAGCCAGCACCTTCAGAGGAGGAGGGGGAGGCTGTACCCCAGTCAGAGTCAGCACCTTCAGGAGAGGAGGGGGACACTGTACCCCAGTGAGAGTCAGCACCTTCAGGAGAGGAGGGGGACACTGGACCTCAGTGAGAATCAGCACCTTCAGGAGAGGGCCCTGTACCCCAGTGTGAGTCAGCACCTTCAGGAGAGGAGGAGGACCCTGTACCCCAGTCAGATTCAGCACCTTCAGGAGAGGTGGAGGACCCTGTACCCCAGTGAGAGTCAGCACCTTCAGGAGAGGAGGGGGTGTCTGTACCCAGTGAGAGTCAGCACCTTCAGGAGAGGAGGGGGTGTCTGTACCCCAGTGAGAGTCAGCACCTTCAGGAGAGGAGGCGGGCCCCGTACCCCAGTGAGAGTCAGCACCTTCAGGAGAGGAGGGCGAGTCCGTACCCCAGTGAGAGTCAGCACCTTCAGGAGAGGAGGGGGAGTCTGGACCGCAGTGAGAGTCAGCACCTTCAGGAGAGGAGGGGGAGTCCGTACCCCAGTGAGAGTCAGCACCTACAGGATAGGAGGGGGACAATTTACACCATTGTGAGTCAGCACCTTCAGGAGAGGAGGGGGACCCTGTACCCCAGTGAGAGTCGGCACCCTCAGCAGAGGTCGGGGAGTCCGTGCGCCAGTGAGAGTCAGCACCTACAGGATAGGAGCGGGACAATTTACACCAGTGGTAGTCAGCACCTTCAGGACAGGAGTGGGGACCCCGTATCCCATTGTGAGTCAGCACCTTCAGGAGAGGAGGGGGACCCTGTACCCCAGTGAGAGTCAGCATCTTCAGGAGAGGAGGGGGACCTCGTACCCCAGTGAGAGTCAGCACCTTCAGGAGAGGAGGGGGAGTCTGTACCCCAGTGAGAGTCAGCATCTTCTGGAGAGGGCACTGTACCCCAGTGAGAGTGAGCACCTTCAGGAGAGGAGGAGGAGTCCGTACCCCAGTGAGAGTCAGCACCTTCAGGAGAGGAGGGGGAGTCTGGACCGCAGTGAGAGTCAGCACCTTCAGGAGAGGAGGGGGAGTCCGTACCCCAGTGAGAGTCAGCACCTACAGGATAGGAGGGGGACAATTTACACCATTGTGAGTCAGCACCTTCAGGAGAGGAGGGGGACCCTGTACCCCAGTGAGAGTCGGCACCCTCAGCAGAGGACGGGGAGTCCGTGCGCCAGTGAGAGTCAGCACCTACAGGATAGGAGGGGGACAATTTACACCAGTGGGAGTCAGCACCTTCAGGACAGGAGTGGGGACCCTGTATCCCATTGTGAGTCAGCACCTTCAGGAGAGGAGGGGGACCCTGTACCCCAGTGAGAGTCAGCACCTTCAGGAGAGGAGGGGGACCTCATACCCCAGTGAGAGTCAGCACCTTCAGGAGAGGAGGGGGAGTCTGTACCCCAGTGAGAGTCAGCACCTTCAGCAGAGGAGGGGGTGTCTGTACCCCAGTGAGAGTGAGCACCTTCAGGAGAGGAGGGGGATTTGTCCTCCAGTGAAAGTCAGCACCTTCAGGAGAGGAGGGGGAGTCTGTACCCCAGTGAGACTCAGCACCTTCAGGAGAGGAGGGGGACACTGTGCCCGACTGAGAGTCAGCACCTTCAGCAGAGGAGGGGGTGTCTGTACCCCAGTGAGAGTCAGCACCTTCAGGAGAGGAGGGGAAGTCTATACCCCAGTGAGAGTCAGCACCTTCAGAGAAGGAGGGGGAGGCTGTACCCCAGTGAGAGTCAGCACCTTCAGGAGAGGAGGGGGACACTGTACCCCAGTGAGAGTCAGCACCTTCAGGAGAGGTCCCTGTACCCCAGTGAGATTCAGCACCTTCAGGAGAGGTGGAGGACCCTGTACCCCAGTGAGAGTCAGCACCTCACGGAGAGGAGGGTGAGTCTGTATCCCAGTGAGAGTCAGCACCTTCAGGAGAGGAGAAGGACCCTGTAGCCCAGTGAGAGTCAGCACCTTCAGAAGAGGAGGGTGAGTCTGTACCCCAGTGAGAGTCAGCACCTTCAGGAGAGGAGGCGGACGCAGTATCCCATTGTGAGTCAGCACCTTCAGGAGAGGAGGGGGTGTCTGTGCCCCAGTGAGAGTCAGCACCTTCAGGAGAGGAGGGGGACCTCATACCCCAGTGAGAGTCAGCACCTTCAGGAGAGGAGGGGGAGTCTGTACCCCAGTGAGAGTCAGCACCTTCAGCAGAGGAGGGGGTGTCTGTACCCCAGTGAGAGTGAGCACCTTCAGGAGAGGAGGGGGATTTGTCCTCCAGTGAAAGTCAGCACCTTCAGGAGAGGAGGGGGAGTCTGTACCCCAGTGAGACTCAGCACCTTGAGGAGAGGAGGGGGACACTGTGCCCGAGTGAGAGTCAGCACCTTCAGCAGAGGAGGGGGTGTCTGTACCCCAGTGAGAGTCAGCACCTTCAGGAGAGGAGGGGAAGTCTGTACCCCAGTGAGAGTCAGCACCTTCAGAGAAGGAGGGGGAGGCTGTACCCCAGTGAGAGTCAGCACCTTCAGGAGAGGAGGGGGACACTGTACCCCAGTGAGAGTCAGCACCTTCAGGAGAGGAGGGGGACACTGTGCCCGACTGAGAGTCAGCACCTTCAGCAGAGGAGGGGGTGTCTGTACCCCAGTGAGAGTCAGCACCTTCAGGAGAGGAGGGGAAGTCTATACCCCAGTGAGAGTCAGCACCTTCAGAGAAGGAGGGGGAGGCTGTACCCCAGTGAGAGTCAGCACCTTCAGGAGAGGAGGGGGACACTGTACCCCAGTGAGAGTCAGCACCTTCAGGAGAGGTCCCTGTACCCCAGTGAGATTCAGCACCTTCAGGAGAGGTGGAGGACCCTGTACCCCAGTGAGAGTCAGCACCTCACGGAGAGGAGGGTGAGTCTGTATCCCAGTGAGAGTCAGCACCTTCAGGAGAGGAGAAGGACCCTGTAGCCCAGTGAGAGTCAGCACCTTCAGAAGAGGAGGGTGAGTCTGTACCCCAGTGAGAGTCAGCACCTTCAGGAGAGGAGGCGGACGCAGTATCCCATTGTGAGTCAGCACCTTCAGGAGAGGAGGGGGTGTCTGTGCCCCAGTGAGAGTCAGCACCTTCAGGAGAGGAGGGGGACCTCATACCCCAGTGAGAGTCAGCACCTTCAGGAGAGGAGGGGGAGTCTGTACCCCAGTGAGAGTCAGCACCTTCAGCAGAGGAGGGGGTGTCTGTACCCCAGTGAGAGTGAGCACCTTCAGGAGAGGAGGGGGATTTGTCCTCCAGTGAAAGTCAGCACCTTCAGGAGAGGAGGGGGTGTCTGTACCCCACTGAGAGTCAGCACCTTCAGGAGAGGAGGGGGACACTGTGCCCGAGTGAGAGTCAGCACCTTCAGCAGAGGAGGGGGTGTCTGTACCCCAGTGAGAGTCAGCACCTTCAGGAGAGGAGGGGAAGTCTGTACCCCAGTGAGAGTCAGCACCTTCAGAGAAGGAGGGGGAGGCTGTACCCCAGTGAGAGTCAGCACCTTCAGGAGAGGAGGGGGACACTGTACCCCAGTGAGAGTCAGCACCTTCAGGAGAGGAGGGGGACACTGTACCCCAGTGAGAGTCAGCACCTTCAGGAGAGGAGGGAGACACTGGACCCCAGTGAGAGTCAGCACCTTCAGGAGAGGTCCCTGTACCCCAGTGAGATTCAGCACCTTCAGGAGAGGTGGAGGACCCTGTACCCCAGTGAGAGTCAGCACCTCACGGAGAGGAGGGTGAGTCTGTATCCCAGTGAGAGTCAGCACCTTCAGGAGAGGAGAAGGACCCTGTAGCCCAGTGAGAGTCAGCACCTTCAGGAGAGGAGGGGGTGTCTGTGCCCCAGTGAGAGTCAGCACCTTCAGGAGACGAGGGGGAGTCCGTACCCCAGTGAGAGTCAGCACCCTCAGGAGAGGAGGGGGAGTCTGGACCGCAGTGAGAGTCAGCACCTTCAGGAGAGGAGGGGGACACTGTACCCCAGTGAGAGTCAGCACCTTCAGGAGAGGAGGGGGACACTGGACCCCAGTGAGAATCAGCACCTTCAGGAGAGGGCCCTGTACCCCAGTGAGAGTCAGCACCTTCAGGAGAGGAGGAGGACCCTGTACCCCAGTCAGATTCAGCACCTTCAGGAGAGGTGGAGGACCCTGTACCCCAGTGAGAGTCAGCACCTTCAGGAGAGGAGGGGGTGTCTGTACCCAGTGAGAGTCAGCACCTTCAGGAGAGGAGGGGGTGTCTGTACCCCAGTGAGAGTCAGCACCTTCAGGAGAGGAGGCGGGCCCCGTACCCCAGTGAGAGTCAGCACCTTCAGGAGAGGAGGGGGAGTCCGTACCCCAGTGAGAGTCAGCACCTTCAGGAGAGGAGGGGGAGTCTGGACCGCAGTGAGAGTCAGCACCTTCAGGAGAGGAGGGGGAGTCCGTACCCCAGTGAGAGTCAGCACCTACAGGATAGGAGGGGGACAATTTACACCATTGTGAGTCAGCACCTTCAGGAGAGGAGGGGGACCCTGTACCCCAGTGAGAGTCGGAACCCTCAGCAGAGGTCGGGGAGTCCGTGCGCCAGTGAGAGTCAGCACCTACAGGACAGGAGGGGGACAATTTACACCAGTGGGAGTCAGCACCTTCAGGACAGGAGTGGGGACCCTGTATCCCATTGTGAGTCAGCACCTTCAGGAGAGGAGGGGGACCCTGTACCCCAGTGAGAGTCAGCACCTTCAGGAGAGGAGGGGGACCTCGTACCCCAGTGAGAGTCAGCACCTTCAGGAGAGGAGGGGGAGTCTGTACCCCAGTGAGAGTCAGCACCTTCAGGAGAGGGCACTGTACCCCAGTGAGAGTGAGCACCTTCAGCAGAGGAGGGGGTGTCTGTACCCCAGTGAGAGTGAGCACCTTCAGGAGAGGAGGGGGATTTGTCCTCCAGTGAAAGTCAGCACCTTCAGGAGAGGAGGGGGAGTCTGTACCCCAGTGAGACTCAGCACCTTCAGGAGAGGAGGGGGACACTGTACCCCAGTGAGAGTAAGCACCTTCAGCAGAGGAGGGGGTGTCGGTACCCCAGTGAGAGTCAGCACCTTCAGGAGAGGAGGGGACGCCTGTACCCCAGTGAGAGTCAGCACCTTCAGAGGAGGAGGGGGAGGCTGTACCCCAGTGAGAGTCAGCTCCTTCAGGAGAGGAGGGGGACACTGTACCCCAGTGAGAGTCAGCACCTTCAGGAGAGGAGGGAGACACTGGACCCCTGTGAGAGTCAGCACCTTCAGGAGAGGGCCCTGTACCCCAGTGAGAGTCAGCACCTTCAGGAGTGGAGGAGGACCCTGTACCCCAGTGAGATTCAGCACCTTCAGGAGAGGTGGAGGACCCTGTACCCCAGTGAGAGTCAGCACCTCACGGAGAGGAGGGTGAGTCTGTATCCCAGTGAGAGTCAGCACCTTCAGGAGAGGAGGCGGACCCCGTACCCCAGTGAGAGTCAGCACCTTCAGGAGAGGATGGGGAGTCCGTACACCAGTGAGAGTCAGCACCTTCAGGAGTGGAGGGGGAGTCTGGACCGCAGTGAGAGTCAGCACCTTCAGAGGAGGAGGGGGAGGCTGTACCCCAGTGAGAGTCAGCACCTTGAGGAGAAGAGGGGGAGTCCGTACCCCAGTGAGAGTCAGCACCTACAGGTTAGGAGGGGGACAATTTACACCAGTGGGAGTCAGCACCTTCAGGAGAGGAGAAGGGACCCTGTATCCCATTGTGAGTCAGCACCTTCAGGAGAGGAGGGGGACCCTGTACCCAAGTGAGAGTCGGCACCTTCAGCAGAGGACGGGGAGTCCGTACCCCAGTGAGAGTCAGCACCTACAGGATAGGAGGGGGATAATTTACACCAGTGGGAGTCAGCACCTTCAGGACAGGAGTGGGGACCCCGTATCCCATTGTGAGTCAGCACCTTCAGGAGAGGAGGGGGACCCTGTACCCCAGTGAGAGTCAGCATCTTCAGGAGAGGAGGGGGACCTCGTACCCCAGTGAGAGTCAGCATCTTCAGGAGAGGAGGGGGAGTCTGTACCCCAGTGAGAGTCAGCATCTTCTGGAGAGGGCACTGTACCCCAGTGAGAGTGAGCGCCTTCAGGAGAGGAGGAGGAGTCCGTACCCCAGTGAGAGTCAGCACTTTCAGGAGAGGAGGGGGACAATTTACACCATTGTGAGTCAGCACCTTCAGGAGAGGAGGGGGACCCTGTACCCCAGTGAGAGTCGGCACCCTCAGCAGAGGACGGGGAGTCCGTACCCCAGTGAGAGTCAGCACCTACAGGATAGGAGGGGGACAATTTACACCAGTGGGAGTCAGCACCTTCAGGAGAGGAGAAGGGACCCTGTATCCCATTGTGAGTCAGCACCTTCAGGAGAGGAGGGGGACCCTGTACCCCAGTGAGAGTCGGCACCCTCAGCAGAGGACGGGGAGTCCGTGCGCCAGTGAGAGTCAGCACCTACAGGATAGGAGGGGGATAATTTACACCAGTGGGAGTCAGCACCTTCAGGACAGGAGTGGGGACCCTGTATCCCATTGTGAGTCAGCACCTTCAGGAGAGGAGGGGGACCCTGTACCCCAGTGAGAGTCAGCACCTTCAGGAGAGGAGGGGGACCTCGTACCCCAGTGAGCGTCAGCACCTTCAGGAGAGGAGGGGGAGTCTGTACCCCAGTGAGAGTCAGCACCTTCAGGAGAGGGCACTGTACCCCAGTGAGAGTGAGCACCTTCAGCAGAGGAGGGGGTGTCTGTACCCCAGTGAGAGTGAGCACCTTCAGGAGAGGAGGGGGATTTGTCCTCCAGTGAAAGTCAGCACATTCAGGAGAGAAGGGGGAGTCTGTACCCCAGTGAGACTCAGCACCTTCAGGAGAGGAGGGGGACACTGTGCCCGAGTGAGAGTCAGCACCTTCAGCAGAGGAGGGGGTGTCTGTACCCCAGTGAGTGTTAGCACCTTCAGGAGAGGAGGGGAAGTCTGTACCCCAGTGAGAGTCAGCACCTTCAGAGAAGGAGGGGGAGGCTGTACCCCAGTGAGAGTCAGCACCTTCAGGAGAGGAGGGGGACACTGTACCCCAGTGAGAGTCAGCACCTTCAGGAGAGGAGGGGGACACTGGACCCCAGTGAGAGTCAGCACCTTCAGGAGAGGTCCCTGTTCCCCAGTGAGATTCAGCACCTTCAGGAGAGGTGGAGGACCCTGTACCCCAGTGAGAGTCAGCACCTCACGGAGAGGAGGGTGAGTCTGTATCCCAGTGAGAGTCAGCACCTTCAGGAGAGGAGAAGGACCCTGTAGCCCAGTGAGAGTCAGCACCTTCAGAAGAGGAGGGTGAGTCTATAGCCCAGTGAGAGTCAGCACCTTCAGGAGAGGAGGCGGACGCAGTACCCCAGTGAGAGTCAGCACCTTCAGGAGAGGAGGGGGTGTCTGTACCCCAGTGAGAGTCAGCACCTTCAGGAGACGAGGGGGAGTCCGTACCCCAGTGAGAGTCAGCACCCTCAGGAGAGGAGGGGGAGTCTGGACCGCAGTGAGAGTCAGCACCTTCAGGAGAGGAGGGGGAGTCTGTACCCCAGTGAGAGTCAGCACCTACAGGATAGGAGGGGGACAATTTACACCAGTGGGAGTCAGCACCTTCAGGAGAGGAGTGGGGACCCTGTATCCCATTGTGAGTCAGCACCTTCAGGAGAGGAGGGGGACCCTGTACCCCAGTGAGAGTCAGCACCTACAGGATAGGAGGGGGACAATTTACACCAGTGTGAGTCAGCACCTTCAGGAGAGGAGTGGGGACCCTGTATCCCATTGTGAGTCAGCACCTTCAGGAGAGGATGGGGACCCTGTACCCCAGTGAGAGTCGGCACATTCAGCAGAGGACGGGGAGTCCGTACCCCAGTGAGAGCCAGCACCTTCAGAGGAGGAGGGGGAGGCTGTACCCCAGTGAGAGTCAGCACCTTCAGGAGAGGAGGGGGACACTGTACCCCAGTGAGAGTCAGCACCTTCAGGAGAGGAGGGGGACACTGGACCTCAGTGAGAATCAGCACCTTCAGCAGAGGGCCCTGTACCCCAGTGTGAGTCAGCACCTTCAGGAGAGGAGGAGGACCCTGTACCCCAGTCAGATTCAGCACCTTCAGGAGAGGTGGAGGACCCTGTACCCCAGTGAGAGTCAGCACCTTCAGGAGAGGAGGGGGTGTCTGTACCCAGTGAGAGTCAGCACCTTCAGGAGAGGAGGGGGTGTCTGTACCCCAGTGAGAGTCAGCACCTTCAGGAGAGGAGGCGGGCCCCGTACCCCAGTGAGAGTCAGCACCTTCAGGAGAGGAGGGCGAGTCCGTACCCCAGTGAGAGTCAGCACCTTCAGGAGAGGAGGGGGAGTCTGGACCGCAGTGAGAGTCAGCACCTTCAGGAGAGGAGGGGGAGTCCGTACCCCAGTGAGAGTCAGCACCTACAGGATAGGAGGGGGACAATTTACACCATTGTGAGTCAGCACCTTCAGGAGAGGAGGGGGACCCTGTACCCCAGTGAGAGTCGGCACCCTCAGCAGAGGTCGGGGAGTCCGTGCGCCAGTGAGAGTCAGCACCTACAGGATAGGAGGGGGACAATTTACACCAGTGGTAGTCAGCACCTTCAGGACAGGAGTGGGGACCCCGTATCCCATTGTGAGTCAGCACCTTCAGGAGAGGAGGGGGACCCTGTACCCCAGTGAGAGTCAGCATCTTCAGGAGAGGAGGGGGACCTCGTACCCCAGTGAGAGTCAGCAC
The DNA here is from genome assembly GCF_047496885.1 of Scyliorhinus torazame. Taxonomy (NCBI): domain Eukaryota; kingdom Metazoa; phylum Chordata; class Chondrichthyes; order Carcharhiniformes; family Scyliorhinidae; genus Scyliorhinus; species Scyliorhinus torazame. The sequence goes on along the minus strand of NC_092721.1, from coordinate 210,763,600 downwards.
CTTCAGGAGAGGAGGGGGAGTCTGTACCCCAGTGAGAGTCAGCATCTTCTGGAGAGGGCACTGTACCCCAGTGAGAGTGAGCACCTTCAGGAGAGGAGGAGGAGTCCGTACCCCAGTGAGAGTCAGCACCTTCAGGAGAGGAGGGGGAGTCTGGACCGCAGTGAGGGTCAGCACCTTCAGGAGAGGAGGGGGAGTCCGTACCCCAGTGAGAGTCAGCACCTACAGGATAGGAGGGGGACAATTTACACCATTGTGAGTCAGCACCTTCAGGAGAGGAGGGGGACCCTGTACCCCAGTGAGAGTCGGCACCCTCAGCAGAGGACGGGGAGTCCGTGCGCCAGTGAGAGTCAGCACCTACAGGATAGGAGGGGGACAATTTACACCAGTGGGAGTCAGCACCTTCAGGACAGGAGTGGGGACCCTGTATCCCATTGTGAGTCAGCACCTTCAGGAGAGGAGGGGGACCCTGTACCCCAGTGAGAGTCAGCACCTTCAGGAGAGGAGGGGGACCTCATACCCCAGTGAGAGTCAGCACCTTCAGGAGAGGAGGGGGAGTCTGTACCCCAGTGAGAGTCAGCACCTTCAGCAGAGGAGGGGGTGTCTGTACCCCAGTCAGAGTGAGCACCTTCAGGAGAGGAGGGGGATTTGTCCTCCAGTGAAAGTCAGCACCTTCAGGAGAGGAGGGGGAGTCTGTACCCCAGTGAGACTCAGCACCTTCAGGAGAGGAGGGGGACACTGTGCCCGAGTGAGAGTCAGCACCTTCAGCAGAGGAGTGGGTGTCTGTACTCCAGTGAGAGTCAGCACCTTCAGGAGAGGAGGGGAAGTCTGTACCCCAGTGAGAGTCAGCACCTTCAGAGAAGGAGGGGGAGGCTGTACCCCAGTGAGAGTCAGCACCTTCAGGAGAGGAGGGGGACACTGTACCCCAGTGAGAGTCAGCACCTTCAGGAGAGGAGGGGGACACTGTACCCCAGTGAGAGTCTGCACCTTCAGGAGAGGAGGGGGACACTGGACCCCAGTGAGAGTCAGCACCTTCAGGAGAGGTCCCTGTACCCCAGTGAGATTCAGCACCTTCAGGAGAGGTGGAGGACCCTGTACCCCAGTGAGAGTCAGCACCTCACGGAGAGGAGGGTGAGTCTGTATCCCAGTGAGAGTCAGCACCTTCAGGAGAGGAGTAGGACCCTGTAGCCCAGTGAGAGTCAGCACCTTCAATAGAGGAGGGGGTGTCTGTACCCAGTGAGAGTCAGCACCTTCAGGAGAGGAGGGGGTGTCTGTACCCCAGTGAGAGTCAGCACCTTCAGGAGAGGAGGCGGGCCCCGTACCCCAGTGAGAGTCAGCACCTTCAGGAGAGGAGTAGGACCCTGTAGCCCAGTGAGAGTCAGCACCTTCAGAAGAGGAGGGTGAGTCTGTACCCCAGTGAGAGTCAGCACCTTCAGGAGAGGAGGCGGACGCAGTATCCCATTGTGAGTCAGCACCTTCAGGAGAGGAGGGGGTGTCTGTGCCCCAGTGAGAGTCAGCACCTTCAGGAGACGAGGGGGAGTTTGTACCCCAGTGAGAGTCAGCACCCTCAGGAGAGGAGGGGGAGTCTGGACCGCAGTGAGAGTCAGCACCTTCAGGAGAGGAGGGGGAGTCTGTACCCCAGTGAGAGTCAGCACCTACAGGATAGGAGGGGGACAATTTACACCAGTGGGAGTCAGCACCTTCAGGAGAGTAGTGGGGACCCTGTATCCCATTGTGAGTCAGCACCTTCAGGAGAGGAGGGGGACCCTGTACCCCAGTGAGAGTCAGCACCTACAGGATAGGAGGGGGACAATTTACACCAGTGTGAGTCAGCACCTTCAGGAGAGGAGTGGGGACCCTGTATCCCATTGTGAGTCAGCACCTTCAGGAGAGGATGGGGACCCTGTACCCCAGTGAGAGTCGGCACATTCAGCAGAGGACGGGGAGTCCGTACCCCAGTGAGAGCCAGCACCTTCAGAGGAGGAGGGGGAGGCTGTACCCCAGTGAGAGTCAGCACCTTCTGGAGAGGAGGGGGACACTGTACCCCAGTGAGAGTCAGCGCCTTCAGGAGAGGAGGGGGACACTGGACCTCAGTGAGAATCAGCACCTTCAGGAGAGGGCCCTGTACCCCAGTGTGAGTCAGCACCTTCAGGAGAGGAGGAGGACCCTGTACCCCAGTCAGATTCAGCACCTTCAGGAGAGGTGGAGGACCCTGTACCCCAGTGAGAGTCAGCACCTTCAGGAGAGGAGGGGGTGTCTGTACCCAGTGAGAGTCAGCACCTTCAGGAGAGGAGGGGGTGTCTGTACCCCAGTGAGAGTCAGCACCTTCAGGAGAGGAGGCGGGCCCCGTACCCCAGTGAGAGTCAGCACCTTCAGGAGAGGAGGGCGAGTCCGTACCCCAGTGAGAATCAGCACCTTCAGGAGAGGAGGGGGAGTCTGGACCGCAGTGAGAGTCAGCACCTTCAGGAGAGGAGGGGGAATCCGTACCCCAGTGAGAGTCAGCACCTACAGGATAGGAGGGGGACAATTTACACCATTGTGAGTCAGCACCTTCAGGAGAGGAGGGGGACGCTGTACCCCAGTGAGAGTCGGCACCCTCAGCAGAGGTCGGGGAGTCCGTGCGCCAGTGAGAGTCAGCACCTACAGGATAGGAGGGGGACAATTTACACCAGTGGTAGTCAGCACCTTCAGGACAGGAGTGGGGACCCTGTATCCCATTGTGAGTCAGCACCTTCAGGAGAGGAGGGGGACCCTGTACCCCAGTGAGAGTCAGCACCTTCAGGAGAGGAGGGGGACCTCGTACCCCAGTGAGAGTCAGCACCTTCAGGAGAGGAGAGGGAGTCTGTACCCCAGTGAGAGTCAGCACCTTCAGGAGAGGGCACTGTACCCCAGTGAGAGTGAGCACCTTCAGCAGAGGAGGGGGTGTCTGTACCCCAGTGAGAGTGAGCACCTTCAGGAGAGGAGGGGGATTTGTCCTCCAGTGAAAGTCAGCACCTTCAGGAGAGGAGGGGGAGTCTGTACCCCAGTGAGACTCAGCACCTTCAGGAGGGGAGGGGGTGTCGGTACCCCAGTGAGAGTCAGCACCTTCAGGAGAGGAGGCGGACCCCATACCCCAGTGAGAGTCAGCACCTTCAGGAGAGGAGGGGGAGTCCGTACCCCAGTGAGAGTCAGCACCTTCAGGAGTGGAGGGGGAGTCTGGACCGCAGTGAGAGTCAGCACCTTCAGGAGACGAGGGGGAGTCCGTACCCCAGTGAGAGTCAGCACCTTGAGGAGAAGAGGGGGAGTCCGTACCCCAGTGAGAGTCAGCACCTACAGGATAGGAGGGGGACAATTTACACCAGTGGGAGTCAGCACCTTCAGGAGAGGAGAAGGGACCCTGTATCCCATTGTGAGTCAGCACCTTCAGGAGAGGAGGGGGACCCTGTACCCAAGTGAGAGTCGGCACCTTCAGCAGAGGACGGGGAGTCCGTACCCCAGTGAGAGTCAGCACCTACAGGATAGGAGGGGGATAATTTACACCAGTGGGAGTCAGCACCTTCAGGACAGGAGTGGGGACCCCGTATCCCATTGTGAGTCAGCACCTTCAGGAGAGGAGGGGGACCCTGTACCCCAGTGAGAGTCAGCATCTTCAGGAGAGGAGGGGGACCTCGTACCCCAGTGAGAGTCAGCACCTTCAGGAGAGGAGGGGGAGTCTGTACCCCAGTGAGAGTCAGCATCTTCTGGAGAGGGCACTGTACCCCAGTGAGAGTGAGCACCTTCAGGAGAGGAGGAGGAGTCCGTACCCCAGTGAGAGTCAGCACCTTCAGGAGAGGAGGGGGAGTCTGGACCGCAGTGAGAGTCAGCACCTTCAGGAGAGGAGGGGGAGTCCGTACCCCAGTGAGAGTCAGCACCTACAGGATAGGAGGGGGACAATTTACACCATTGTGAGTCAGCACCTTCAGGAGAGGAGGGGGACCCTGTACCCCAGTGAGAGTCGGCACCCTCAGCAGAGGACGGGGAGTCCGTGCGCCAGTGAGAGTCAGCACCAACAGGATAGGAGGGGGACAATTTACACCAGTGGGAGTCAGCACCTTCAGGACAGGAGTGGGGACCCTGTATCCCATTGTGAGTCAGCACCTTCAGGAGAGGAGGGGGACCCTGTACCCCAGTGAGAGTCAGCACCTTCAGGAGAGGAGGGGGACCTCATACCCCAGTGAGAGTCAGCACCTTCAGGAGAGGAGGGGGAGTCTGTACCCCAGTGAGCGTCAGCACCTTCAGCAGAGGAAGGGGTGTCTGTACCCCAGTGAGAGTGCGCACCTTCAGGAGAGGAGGGGGATTTGTCCTCCAGTGAAAGTCAGCACCTTCAGGAGAGGAGGGGGAGTCTGTACCCCAGTGAGACTCAGCACCTTCAGGAGAGGAGGGGGACACTGTGCCCGAGTGAGAGTCAGCACCTTCAGCAGAGGAGGGGGTGTCTGTACCCCAGTGAGAGTCAGCACCTTCAGGAGAGGAGGGGAAGTCTGTACCCCAGTGAGAGTCAGCACCTTCAGAGAAGGAGGGGGAGGCTGTACCCCAGTGAGAGTCAGCACCTTCAGGAGAGGAGGGGGACACTGTACCCCAGTGAGAGTCAGCACCTTCAGGAGAGGAGGGGGACACTGTACCCCAGTGAGAGTCAGCACCTTCAGGAGAGGAGGGGGACACTGGACCCCAGTGAGAGTCAGCACCTTCAGGAGAGGTCCCTGTACCCCAGTGAGATTCAGCACCTTCAGGAGAGGTGGAGGACCCTGTACCCCAGTGAGAGTCAGCACCTCACGGAGAGGAGGGTGAGTCTGTATCCCAGTGAGAGTCAGCACCTTCAGGAGAGGAGAAGGACCCTGTAGCCCAGTGAGAGTCAGCACCTTCAGAAGAGGAGGGTGAGTCTGTACCCCAGTGAGAGTCAGCACCTTCAGGAGAGGAGGCGGACGCAGTACCCCAGTGAGAGTCAGCACCTTCAGGAGAGGAGGGGGTGTCTGTGCCCCAGTGAGAGTCAGCACCTTCAGGAGACGAGGGGGAGTCCGTACCCCAGTGAGAGTCAGCACCCTCAGGAGAGGAGGGGGAGTCTGGACCGCAGTGAGAGTCAGCACCTTCAGGAGAGGAGGGGGAGTCTGTACCCCAGTGAGAGTCAGCACCTACAGGATAGGAGGGGGACAATTTACACCAGTGGGAGTCAGCACCTTCAGGAGAGTAGTGGGGACCCTGTATCCCATTGTGAGTCAGCACCTTCAGGAGAGGAGGGGGACCCTGTACCCCAGTGAGAGTCAGCACCTACAGGATAGGAGGGGGACAATTTACACCAGTGTGAGTCAGCACCTTCAGGAGAGGAGTGGGGACCCTGTATCCCATTGTGAGTCAGCACCTTCAGGAGAGGATGGGGACCCTGTACCCCAGTGAGAGTCGGCACATTCAGCAGAGGACGGGGAGTCCGTACCCCAGTGAGAGCCAGCACCTTCAGAGGAGGAGGGGGACACTGGACCCCAGTGAGAATCAGCACCTTCAGGAGAGAGCCCTGTACCCCAGTGAGAGTCAGCACCTTCAGGAGAGGAGGCGGACGCAGTACCCCAGTGAGAGTCAGCACCTTCAGGAGAGGAGGGGGTGTCTGTGCCCCAGTGAGAGTCAGCACCTTCAGGAGACGAGGGGGAGTCCGTACCCCAGTGAGAGTCAGCACCCTCAGGAGAGGAGGGGGAGTCTGGACCGCAGTGAGAGTCAGCACCTTCAGGAGAGGAGGGGGAGTCTGTACCCCAGTGAGAGTCAGCACCTACAGGATAGGAGGGGGACAATTTACACCAGTGGGAGTCAGCACCTTCAGGAGAGTAGTGGGGACCCTGTATCCCATTGTGAGTCAGCACCTTCAGGAGAGGAGGGGGACCCTGTACCCCAGTGAGAGTCAGCACCTACAGGATAGGAGGGGGACAATTTACACCAGTGTGAGTCAGCACCTTCAGGAGAGGAGTGGGGACCCTGTATCCCATTGTGAGTCAGCACCTTCAGGAGAGGATGGGGACCCTGTACCCCAGTGAGAGTCGGCACATTCAGCAGAGGACGGGGAGTCCGTACCCCAGTGAGAGCCAGCACCTTCAGAGGAGGAGGGGGACACTGGACCCCAGTGAGAATCAGCACCTTCAGGAGAGAGCCCTGTACCCCAGTGAGGGTCAGCACCTTCAGGAGAGGAGGGGGAGTCCGTACCCCAGTGAGAGTCAGCACCTACAGGATAGGAGGGGGACAATTTACACCATTGTGAGTCAGCACCTTCAGGAGAGGAGGGGGACCCTGTACCCCAGTGAGAGTCGGCACCCTCAGCAGAGGACGGGGAGTCCGTGCGCCAGTGAGAGTCAGCACCTACAGGATAGGAGGGGGACAATTTACACCAGTGGGAGTCAGCACCTTCAGGACAGGAGTGGGGACCCTGTATCCCATTGTGAGTCAGCACCTTCAGGAGAGGAGGGGGACCCTGTACCCCAGTGAGAGTCAGCACCTTCAGGAGAGGAGGGGGACCTCATACCCCAGTGAGAGTCAGCACCTTCAGGAGAGGAGGGGGAGTCTGTACCCCAGTGAGAGTCAGCACCTTCAGCAGAGGAGGGGGTGTCTGTACCCCAGTCAGAGTGAGCACCTTCAGGAGAGGAGGGGGATTTGTCCTCCAGTGAAAGTCAGCACCTTCAGGAGAGGAGGGGGAGTCTGTACCCCAGTGAGACTCAGCACCTTCAGGAGAGGAGGGGGACACTGTGCCCGAGTGAGAGTCAGCACCTTCAGCAGAGGAGTGGGTGTCTGTACTCCAGTGAGAGTCAGCACCTTCAGGAGAGGAGGGGAAGTCTGTACCCCAGTGAGAGTCAGCACCTTCAGAGAAGGAGGGGGAGGCTGTACCCCAGTGAGAGTCAGCACCTTCAGGAGAGGAGGGGGACACTGTACCCCAGTGAGAGTCAGCACCTTCAGGAGAGGAGGGGGACACTGTACCCCAGTGAGAGTCTGCACCTTCAGGAGAGGAGGGGGACACTGGACCCCAGTGAGAGTCAGCACCTTCAGGAGAGGTCCCTGTACCCCAGTGAGATTCAGCACCTTCAGGAGAGGTGGAGGACCCTGTACCCCAGTGAGAGTCAGCACCTCACGGAGAGGAGGGTGAGTCTGTATCCCAGTGAGAGTCAGCACCTTCAGGAGAGGAGTAGGACCCTGTAGCCCAGTGAGAGTCAGCACCTTCAATAGAGGAGGGGGTGTCTGTACCCAGTGAGAGTCAGCACCTTCAGGAGAGGAGGGGGTGTCTGTACCCCAGTGAGAGTCAGCACCTTCAGGAGAGGAGGCGGGCCCCGTACCCCAGTGAGAGTCAGCACCTTCAGGAGAGGAGTAGGACCCTGTAGCCCAGTGAGAGTCAGCACCTTCAGAAGAGGAGGGTGAGTCTGTACCCCAGTGAGAGTCAGCACCTTCAGGAGAGGAGGCGGACGCAGTATCCCATTGTGAGTCAGCACCTTCAGGAGAGGAGGGGGTGTCTGTGCCCCAGTGAGAGTCAGCACCTTCAGGAGACGAGGGGGAGTTTGTACCCCAGTGAGAGTCAGCACCCTCAGGAGAGGAGGGGGAGTCTGGACCGCAGTGAGAGTCAGCACCTTCAGGAGAGGAGGGGGAGTCTGTACCCCAGTGAGAGTCAGCACCTACAGGATAGGAGGGGGACAATTTACACCAGTGGGAGTCAGCACCTTCAGGAGAGTAGTGGGGACCCTGTATCCCATTGTGAGTCAGCACCTTCAGGAGAGGAGGGGGACCCTGTACCCCAGTGAGAGTCAGCACCTACAGGATAGGAGGGGGACAATTTACACCAGTGTGAGTCAGCACCTTCAGGAGAGGAGTGGGGACCCTGTATCCCATTGTGAGTCAGCACCTTCAGGAGAGGATGGGGACCCTGTACCCCAGTGAGAGTCGGCACATTCAGCAGAGGACGGGGAGTCCGTACCCCAGTGAGAGCCAGCACCTTCAGAGGAGGAGGGGGAGGCTGTACCCCAGTGAGAGTCAGCACCTTCTGGAGAGGAGGGGGACACTGTACCCCAGTGAGAGTCAGCGCCTTCAGGAGAGGAGGGGGACACTGGACCTCAGTGAGAATCAGCACCTTCAGGAGAGGGCCCTGTACCCCAGTGTGAGTCAGCACCTTCAGGAGAGGAGGAGGACCCTGTACCCCAGTCAGATTCAGCACCTTCAGGAGAGGTGGAGGACCCTGTACCCCAGTGAGAGTCAGCACCTTCAGGAGAGGAGGGGGTGTCTGTACCCAGTGAGAGTCAGCACCTTCAGGAGAGGAGGGGGTGTCTGTACCCCAGTGAGAGTCAGCACCTTCAGGAGAGGAGGCGGGCCCCGTACCCCAGTGAGAGTCAGCACCTTCAGGAGAGGAGGGCGAGTCCGTACCCCAGTGAGAATCAGCACCTTCAGGAGAGGAGGGGGAGTCTGGACCGCAGTGAGAGTCAGCACCTTCAGGAGAGGAGGGGGAATCCGTACCCCAGTGAGAGTCAGCACCTACAGGATAGGAGGGGGACAATTTACACCATTGTGAGTCAGCACCTTCAGGAGAGGAGGGGGACCCTGTACCCCAGTGAGAGTCGGCACCCTCAGCAGAGGTCGGGGAGTCCGTGCGCCAGTGAGAGTCAGCACCTACAGGATAGGAGGGGGACAATTTACACCAGTGGTAGTCAGCACCTTCAGGACAGGAGTGGGGACCCTGTATCCCATTGTGAGTCAGCACCTTCAGGAGAGGAGGGGGACCCTGTACCCCAGTGAGAGTCAGCACCTTCAGGAGAGGAGGGGGACCTCGTACCCCAGTGAGAGTCAGCACCTTCAGGAGAGGAGAGGGAGTCTGTACCCCAGTGAGAGTCAGCACCTTCAGGAGAGGGCACTGTACCCCAGTGAGAGTGAGCACCTTCAGCAGAGGAGGGGGTGTCTGTACCCCAGTGAGAGTGAGCACCTTCAGGAGAGGAGGGGGATTTGTCCTCCAGTGAAAGTCAGCACCTTCAGGAGAGGAGGGGGAGTCTGTACCCCAGTGAGACTCAGCACCTTCAGGAGGGGAGGGGGTGTCGGTACCCCAGTGAGAGTCAGCACCTTCAGGAGAGGAGGCGGACCCCATACCCCAGTGAGAGTCAGCACCTTCAGGAGAGGAGGGGGAGTCCGTACCCCAGTGAGAGTCAGCACCTTCAGGAGTGGAGGGGGAGTCTGGACCGCAGTGAGAGTCAGCACCTTCAGGAGACGAGGGGGAGTCCGTACCCCAGTGAGAGTCAGCACCTTGAGGAGAAGAGGGGGAGTCCGTACCCCAGTGAGAGTCAGCACCTACAGGATAGGAGGGGGACAATTTACACCAGTGGGAGTCAGCACCTTCAGGAGAGGAGAAGGGACCCTGTATCCCATTGTGAGTCAGCACCTTCAGGAGAGGAGGGGGACCCTGTACCCAAGTGAGAGTCGGCACCTTCAGCAGAGGACGGGGAGTCCGTACCCCAGTGAGAGTCAGCACCTACAGGATAGGAGGGGGATAATTTACACCAGTGGGAGTCAGCACCTTCAGGACAGGAGTGGGGACCCCGTATCCCATTGTGAGTCAGCACCTTCAGGAGAGGAGGGGGACCCTGTACCCCAGTGAGAGTCAGCATCTTCAGGAGAGGAGGGGGACCTCGTACCCCAGTGAGAGTCAGCACCTTCAGGAGAGGAGGGGGAGTCTGTACCCCAGTGAGAGTCAGCATCTTCTGGAGAGGGCACTGTACCCCAGTGAGAGTGAGCACCTTCAGGAGAGGAGGAGGAGTCCGTACCCCAGTGAGAGTCAGCACCTTCAGGAGAGGAGGGGGAGTCTGGACCGCAGTGAGAGTCAGCACCTTCAGGAGAGGAGGGGGAGTCCGTACCCCAGTGAGAGTCAGCACCTACAGGATAGGAGGGGGACAATTTACACCATTGTGAGTCAGCACCTTCAGGAGAGGAGGGGGACCCTGTACCCCAGTGAGAGTCGGCACCCTCAGCAGAGGACGGGGAGTCCGTGCGCCAGTGAGAGTCAGCACCAACAGGATAGGAGGGGGACAATTTACACCAGTGGGAGTCAGCACCTTCAGGACAGGAGTGGGGACCCTGTATCCCATTGTGAGTCAGCACCTTCAGGAGAGGAGGGGGACCCTGTACCCCAGTGAGAGTCAGCACCTTCAGGAGAGGAGGGGGACCTCATACCCCAGTGAGAGTCAGCACCTTCAGGAGAGGAGGGGGAGTCTGTACCCCAGTGAGCGTCAGCACCTTCAGCAGAGGAAGGGGTGTCTGTACCCCAGTGAGAGTGCGCACCTTCAGGAGAGGAGGGGGATTTGTCCTCCAGTGAAAGTCAGCACCTTCAGGAGAGGAGGGGGAGTCTGTACCCCAGTGAGACTCAGCACCTTCAGGAGAGGAGGGGGACACTGTGCCCGAGTGAGAGTCAGCACCTTCAGCAGAGGAGGGGGTGTCTGTACCCCAGTGAGAGTCAGCACCTTCAGGAGAGGAGGGGAAGTCTGTACCCCAGTGAGAGTCAGCACCTTCAGAGAAGGAGGGGGAGGCTGTACCCCAGTGAGAGTCAGCACCTTCAGGAGAGGAGGGGGACACTGTACCCCAGTGAGAGTCAGCACCTTCAGGAGAGGAGGGGGACACTGTACCCCAGTGAGAGTCAGCACCTTCAGGAGAGGAGGGGGACACTGGACCCCAGTGAGAGTCAGCACCTTCAGGAGAGGTCCCTGTACCCCAGTGAGATTCAGCACCTTCAGGAGAGGTGGAGGACCCTGTACCCCAGTGAGAGTCAGCACCTCACGGAGAGGAGGGTGAGTCTGTATCCCAGTGAGAGTCAGCACCTTCAGGAGAGGAGAAGGACCCTGTAGCCCAGTGAGAGTCAGCACCTTCAGAAGAGGAGGGTGAGTCTGTACCCCAGTGAGAGTCAGCACCTTCAGGAGAGGAGGCGGACGCAGTACCCCAGTGAGAGTCAGCACCTTCAGGAGAGGAGGGGGTGTCTGTGCCCCAGTGAGAGTCAGCACCTTCAGGAGACGAGGGGGAGTCCGTACCCCAGTGAGAGTCAGCACCCTCAGGAGAGGAGGGGGAGTCTGGACCGCAGTGAGAGTCAGCACCTTCAGGAGAGGAGGGGGAGTCTGTACCCCAGTGAGAGTCAGCACCTACAGGATAGGAGGGGGACAATTTACACCAGTGGGAGTCAGCACCTTCAGGAGAGTAGTGGGGACCCTGTATCCCATTGTGAGTCAGCACCTTCAGGAGAGGAGGGGGACCCTGTACCCCAGTGAGAGTCAGCACCTACAGGATAGGAGGGGGACAATTTACACCAGTGTGAGTCAGCACCTTCAGGAGAGGAGTGGGGACCCTGTATCCCATTGTGAGTCAGCACCTTCAGGAGAGGATGGGGACCCTGTACCCCAGTGAGAGTCGGCACATTCAGCAGAGGACGGGGAGTCCGTACCCCAGTGAGAGCCAGCACCTTCAGAGGAGGAGGGGGACACTGGACCCCAGTGAGAATCAGCACCTTCAGGAGAGAGCCCTGTACCCCAGTGAGAGTCAGCACCTTTAGGAGAGGAGGAGGACCCTGTACCCCAGTCAGATTCTGCACCTTCAGGAGAGGTGGAGGACCCTGTACCCCAGTGAGAGTCAGCACCTTCAGGAGAGGAGGGGGTGTCTGTACCCAGTGAGAGTCAGCACCTTCAGGAGAGGAGGGGGTGTCTGTACCCCAGTGAGAGTCAGCACCTTCAGGAGAGGAGGCGGGCCCCGTACCCCAGTGAGAGTCAGCACCTTCAGGAGAGGAGGGGGAGTCCGTACCCCAGTGAGAGTCAGCACCTTCAGGAGAGGAGGGTGAGTCTGGACCGCAGTGAGAGTCAGCACCTTCAGGAGAGGAGGGGGAGTCCGTACCCCAGTGAGAGTCAGCACCTACAGGATAGGAGGGGGACAATTTACACCATTGTGAGTCAGCACCTTCAGGAGAGGAGGGGGACCCTGTACCCCAGTGAGAGTCGGCACCCTCAGCAGAGGTCGGGGAGTCCGTGCGCCAGTGAGAGTCAGCACCTACAGGATAGGAGGGGGACAATTTACACCAGTGGGAGTCAGCACCTTCAGGACAGGAGTGGGGACCCTGTATCCCATTGTGAGTCAGCACCTTCAGGAGAGGAGGGGGACCCTGTACCCCAGTGAGAGTCAGCACCTTCAGGAGAGGAGGGGGACCTCGTACCCCAGTGAGAGTCAGCACCTTCAGGAGAGGAGGGGGAGTCTGTACCCCAGTGAGAGTCAGCACCTTCAGGAGAGGGCACTGTACCCCAGTGAGAGTGAGCACCTTCAGCAGAGGACGGGGTGTCTGTACCCCAGTGAGAGTCAGCACCTTCAGGAGAGGAGGGGGATTTGTCCTCCAGTGAAAGTCAGCACCTTCAGGAGAGGAGGGGGAGTCTGTACCCCAGTGAGACTCAGCACCTTCAGGAGAGGAGGGGGACACTGTACCCCAGTGAGAGTCAGCACCTTCAGCAGAGGAGGGGGTGTCGGTACCCCAGTGAGAGTCAGCACCTTCAGGAGAGGAGGGGACGCCTGTACCCCAGTGAGAGTCAGCACCTTCAGAGGAGGAGGGGGAGGCTGTACCCCAGTGAGAGTCAGCTCCTTCAGGAGAGGAGGGGGACACTGTACCCCAGTGAGAGTCAGCACCTTCAGGAGAGGAGGGAGACACTGGACCCCTGTGAGAGTCAGCACCTTCAGGAGAGGGCCCTGTACCCCAGTGAGAGTCAGCACATTCAGGAGTGGAGGAGGACCCTGTACCCCAGTGAGATTCAGCACCTTCAGGAGAGGTGGAGGACCCTGTACCCCAGTGAGAGTCAGCACCTCACGGAGAGGAGGGTGAGTCTGTATCCCAGTGAGAGTCAGCACCTTCAGGAGAGGAGGCGGACCCCGTACCCCAGTGAGAGTCAGCACCTTCAGGAGAGGAGGGGGAGTCCGTACCCCAGTGAGAGTCAGCACCTTCAGGAGTGGAGGGGGAGTCTGGACCGCAGTGAGAGTCAGCACCTTCAGGAGAGGAGGGGGAGTCCATACCCCAGTGAGAGTCAGCACCTTGAGGAGAAGAGGGGGAGTCCGTACCCCAGTGAGAGTCAGCACCTACAGGATAGGAGGGGGATAATTTACACCAGTGGGAGTCAGCACCTTCAGGACAGGAGTGGGGACCCCGTATCCCATTGTGAGTCAGCACCTTCAGGAGAGGAGGGGGACCCTGTACCCCAGTGAGAGACAGCATCTTCAGGAGAGGAGGGGGACCTCGTACCCCAGTGAGAGTCAGCACCTTCAGGAGAGGAGGGGGAGTCTGTACCCCAGTGAGAGTCAGCATCTTCTGGAGAGGGCACTGTACCCCAGTGAGAGTGAGCACCTTCAGGAGAGGAGGAGGAGTCTGTACCCCAGTGAGAGTCAGCACCTTCAGGAGAGGAGGAGGACCCTGTACCCCAGTGAGAGTCAGCACCTCACGGAGAGGTGGGTGAGTCTGTATCCCAGTGAGAGCCAGCACCTTCAGGAGAGGAGGGGGTGTCTGTACCCCAGTGAGAGTCAGCACCTTCAGGAGAGGAGGCGGACCCCGTACCCCAGTGAGAGTCAGCACCTTCAGGAGAGGAGGGGGAGTCCGTACCCCAGTGAGAGTCAGCACCTTCAGGAGAGGAGGGGGAGTCTGGACCGCAGTGAGAGTCAGCACCTTCAGGAGAGGTGGGGGAGTCCGTACCCCAGTGAGAGTCAGCACCTTCAGCAGAGGACGGGGAGTCCGTGCGCCAGTGAGAGTCAGCACCTACAGGATAGGAGGGGGACAATTTACACCAGTGGGAGTCAGCACCTTCAGGACAGGAGTGGGGACCCTGTATCCCATTGTGAGTCAGCATCTTCAGGAGAGGAGGGGGACCCTGTACCCCAGGGAGAGTCAGCACCTTCAGGAGAGGAGGGGGACCTCGTACCCCAGTGAGAGTCAGCACCTTCAGGAGAGGAGGGGGAGTCTGTACCCCAGTGAGAGTCTGCACCTTCTGGAGAGGGCACTGTACCCCAGTGAGAGTGAGCACCTTCAGGAGAGGAGGAGGAGTCTGTACCCCAGTGAGAGTCAGCACCATCAGGAGAGGAGGGGGAGTCTGTACACCAGTGAGAGTCAGCACCTTCAGGAGAGGGCACTATACCCCAGTGAGAGTGAGCACCTTCAGCAGAGGAGGGGGTGTCTGTACCCCAGTGAGAGTCAGCACCTTCAGGAGAGGAGGTGGATTTGTCCTCCAGTGAAAGTCAGCACCTTCAGGAGAGTAGGGGGAGTCTGTACCCCAGTGAGACTCAGCACCTTCAGGAGAGGAGGGGGACACTGTACCCCAGTGAGAGTCAGCACCTTCAGAGGAGGAGGGGGAGGCTGTACCCCAGTGAGAGTCAGCTCCTTCAGGAGAGGAGGGGGACACTGTACCCCAGTGAGAGTCAGCACCTTCAGGAGAGGAGGTTGTGTCTGTACCCCAGTGAGAGTCAGCACCTTCAGGAGAGGAGGCGGACCCCGTACCCCAGTGAGAGTCAGCACCTTCAGGAGAAGAGGGGGAGTCCGTACCCCAGTGAGAGTCAGCACCTACAGGATAGGAGGGGGACAATTTACACCAGTGGGAGTCAGCACCTTCAGGACAGGAGTGGGGACCCCGTATCCCATTGTGAGTCAGCACCTTCAGGAGAGGAGGGGGACCCTGTACCCCAGTGAGAGTCAGCACCTTCAGGAGAGGAGGGGGAGTCTGTACCCCAGTGAGAGTCAGCACCTTCTGGAGAGGGCACTGTACCCCAGTGAGAGTGAGCACCTTCAGGAGAGGAGGAGGAGTCTATACCCCAGTGAGAGTCAGCACCATCAGGAGAGGAGGGGGAGTCTGTACCCCAGTGAGAGTCAGCACCATCAGGAGAGGAGGGGGACCTCGTACCCCAGTGAGAGTCAGCATCTTCAGGAGAGGAGGGGGACCTCGTACCCCAGTGAGAGTCAGCACCTTCAGGAGAGGAGGGGGAGTCTGTACCCCAGTGAGAGTCAGCACCTTCTGGAGAGGGCACTGTACCCCAGTGAGAGTGAGCACCTTCAGGAGAGGAGGAGGAGTCTATACCCCAGTGAGAGTCAGCACCATCAGGAGAGGAGGGGGAGTCTGTACCCCAGTGAGAGTCAGCACCATCAGGAGAGGAGGGGGAGTCTGTACCCCAGTGAGAGTGAGCACCTTCAGGAGAGGGCACTGTAGCCCAGTGAGAGTGAGCACCTTCAGGAGAGGAGGGGGATTTGTCCTCCAGTGAAAGTCAGCACCTTCAGGAGAGGAGGGGGCGTCTGTACCCCAGTGAAACTCAGCACCTTCAGGAGAGGAGGCGGACACTGTACCCCAGTGAGAGTCAGCACCTTCAGCAGAGGAGGGGGTGTCTGTACCCCAGTGAGAGTCAGCATCTTCAGGAGAGGAGGGGGACACTGGACCCCAGTGAGATTCAGCACCTCACGGAGAGGAGGGTGAGTCTGTATCCCAGTGAGAGTCAGCACCTTCAGGAGAGGAGGATGACCCTGTAGCCCAGTGAGAGCCAGCACCTTCAGGAGAGGAGGGGGTGTCTGTACCCAGTGAGAGTCAGCACCTTCAGGAGAGGAGGGGGTGTCTGTACCCCAGTGAGAGTCAGCACCTTCAGCAGAGGAGGAGGACCCTGTACACCAGTGAGAGTCAGCACCTTCAGCAGAGGAGGAGGACCCTGTACACCAGTGAGAGTCAGCACCTTCAGGAGAGGAGGGGGAACCTGTACCCCAGTGACAGTCAGCACCTTCAGGAGAGGAGGGGGATTCTGCACCCCAGTGAGAGTCAGCACCTTCAGGAGAGGAGGGGGAACCTGTACCCCAGTGAGAGTCAGCACCTTCAGGAGAGGAGGGGGAGTCCGTACCCCAGTGAGAGTCAGCACCTTCAGGAGAGGAGGGGGAGTCAGTACCTCAGTGAGAGTCGGCACCTTCAGCAGAGGACGGGGAGTCCGTACCCCAGTGAGAGTCAGCACCTACAGGATAGGAGGGGGACACTTTACACCAGTGGGAGTCAGCACCTTCAGGAGAGGAGGGGGACCCTGTACCCCAGTGAGAGTCAGCACCTTCAGCAGAGGATGAGGACCCTGTATCCCATTGTGAGTCAGCACCTTCAGGAGAGGAGGGGGAGTCTGTACCCCAGTGAGAGTCAGCACCTTCAGGAGAGGAGGGGGATTCTGCTCCCCAGTGAAAGTCAGCACCTTCAGGAGAGGAGGGGGACACTGTACCCCAGTGAGAGTCAGCACCTTCAGGAGAGGATTGGGTGACTGTACCCAGTGAGAGTCAGCACCTTCAGGAGAGGAGGGGGTGTCTGTACCCCAGTGAGAGTCAGCACCTTCAGGAGACGAGGCGGACCCCGTACCCCAGTGAGAGTCAGCACCTTCAGGAGAAGAGGGTGAGTCCGTACCCCAGTGAGAGTCAGCACCTACAGGATAGGAGGGGGACAATTTACACCAGTGGGAGTCAGCACCTTCAGGAGAGGAGTGGGGACCCAGTATCCCATTGTGAGTCGGCACCTTCAGGAGAGGAGGGGGACCCTGTACCCCAGTGAGAGTCGGCACCTTCAGCAGAGGACGGGGAGTCCGTACCCAAGTGAGAGTCAGCACCTACAGGATAGGAGGGGGACAATTTACACCAGTGGGAGTCAGCACCTTCAGGACAGGAGTGGGGATCCCGTATCCCATTGTGAGTCAGCACCTTCAGGAGAGGAGGGGGACCCTGTACCCCAGTGAGAGTAAGCATTTCATGAGAGGAGGGGGAGTCTGTACCCCAGTGAGAGTCAGCACCATCTGGAGAGGAGGGGGAGTCTGTACCCCAGTGAGAGTCAGCACCATCAGGAGAGGAGGGGGAGTCTGTACCCCAGTGAGAGTGAGCACCTTCAGGAGAGGGCACTGTAGCCCAGTGAGAGTGAGCACCTTCAGGAGAGGAGGGGGATTTGTCCTCCAGTGAAAGTCAACATCTTCAGGAGAGGAGGGGGAGTCTGTACCCCAGTGAAACTCAGCACCTTCAGGAGAGGAGGGGGACACTGTACCCCAGTGAGAGTCAGCACCTTCAGCAGAGGAGGGGGTGTCTGTACCACAGTGAGAGTCAGCACCTTCAGGAGAGGGCCCTGTACCCCAGTGAGAGTCAGCACCTTCAGGAGAGGAGGAGGACCCTGTACCCCAGTGAGATTCAGCACCTTCAGGAGAGGTGGAAGACCCTGTACCCCAGTGAGAGTCAGCACC
Organism: Scyliorhinus torazame; assembly: GCF_047496885.1. NCBI lineage: Eukaryota > Metazoa > Chordata > Chondrichthyes > Carcharhiniformes > Scyliorhinidae > Scyliorhinus > Scyliorhinus torazame. The sequence continues at coordinate 210,746,365 of NC_092721.1, read as the reverse complement.
TCACGGAGAGGAGGGTGAGTCTGTATCCCAGTGAGAGTCAGCACCTTCAGGAGAGGAGGAGGACCCTGTACCCCAGTGAGAGTCAGCACCTTCAGGAGAGGAGGGGGTGTCTGTACCCAGCGAGAGTCAGCACGTTCAGCAGAAGGTTAGGACCCTGTACCGCAGTGAGATTCAGCACCTTCAGGAGAGGAGGGGGAGTCTGTACCCCAGTGAGAGTCAGCACCTTCAGCAGAGGAGGGGGAGTCTGTACCCCGGTCAGAGTCAACACCTTCAGGAGAGGAGGGGGAACCTGTGCCCCCGTGAGAGTCAGCACCTTCAGCAGAGGAGGAGGGCCCTCTAGCCCAGTGAGAGTCAGCACCTTCAGGAGAGGAGGGGGTGTCTGTACCCCAGTGAGAGTCAGCACCTTCAGGAGAGGAGGGGGACCCCGTAGCCCAGTGAGCGTCAGCACCTTCAGGAGAGGAGGGGGAGTCCGTACCCCAGTGAGAGTCAGCACCTACAGGATAGGAGGGGGACACCTTACACCAGTGGGAGTCTGCACCTTCAGGAGAGGAGTGGGGACCCTGTATCCCATTGTGAGTCAGCACCTTCAGGTGAGGAGGGGGACCCTGTACCCCAGTGAGAGTCAGCACCTTCAGCAGAGGATGAGGACCCTGTACCCCAGTGAGAGTCAGCACCTTCAGGAGAGGAGGGGGATTCTGCACCCCAGTGAAAGTCAGCACCTTCAGGAGAGGAGGGGGAGTCTGTACCCCAGTGAGAGTCAGCACCTTCAGCAGAGGAGGGGGTGTCTGTCCCCCGGTGAGAGTCAGCACCTTCAGGAGAGGAGGGGGAACCTGTACCCCAGTGAGAGTCAGCACCTTCAGCAGAGGAGGAGGACCCTGTACACCAGTGAGAGTCAGCACCTTCAGGGAAGGAGGGGGATTCTGCACCCCAGTGAGAGTCAGCACCTTCAGGAGGTGAGGGGGAGACTGTACCTCAGTGAGAGTCAGCACCTTCAGGAGAGGAGGGGCAGTCTGTACCCCAGTGAGAGTCAGCACCTTCAGGAGAGGAGGGGGACACTGTACCCCACTGAGTGTCAGCACCTCCAGGACAGGAGGAGGAGTCTGTCCCCCAGTGAGAGTCAGCACCTTCAGAAGAGGAGGGGTAGACTGTACCCCGGTGAGAGTCAGCACCTTCTGGAGAGGGCACTGTACCCCACTGAGAGTGAGCACCTTCAGGAGAGGAGGGGGATTTGTACTCCAGTGAAAGTCAGCATCTTCAGGAGAGGAGGGGGAGTCTGTACCCCAGTGAGAGTCAGCACCTTCAGGAGAGGAGAGGGACACTGTACCCCAGTGAGAGTCAGCACCTTCAGCAGAGGAGGGGGTGTCTGTACCCCAGTGAGAGTCAGCACCTTCAGGAGAGGAGGGTAAGTGTGTACCCCAGTGAGAGTCAGCACCTTCAGAAGAGGAGGGGGAGGCTGTACCCCAGTGAGAGTCAGCACCTTCAGGAGAGGGCCCTGTACCCCAGTGAAGTCAGCACCTTCAGGAGAAGAGGGGGACACTGTACCCCAGTGAGAGTCAGCACCTTCAGGAGAGGAGGGGGACACTGTACCCCAGTGAGAGTCAGCACCTTCAGGAGTGGGCCCTGTACCCCAGCGAGAGTCAGCACCTTCAGCAGAGGAGGAGGACCCTGTACCCCAGTGAGATTCAGCACCTTCAGGAGAGGAGGACGACCATGTACCCCAGTGAGTCAGCAACTTCAGGAGAGGAGGGGGAGTCTGTACCCCAGTGAGAGTCAGCACCTTCAGGAGAGGAGGGGGAGTCTGTATCCCAGTGACAGTCAGCACCTTCAGGAGAGTAGGGGGACACTGTACCCTAGTGAGAGTCAGCACCTTCAGCAGAGGAGGGGATGTCTGTCCCCCAGTGAGAGTCAGCACCTTCAGGAGAGGAGGGGACGTCGGTGCCCCAGTGAGAGTCAGCACCTTCAGAAGAGGAGGGGGAGGCTGTACCCCAGTGAGAGTCAGCACCTTCAGGAGAGGGCCCTGTTCCCCAGTGAGAGTCAGCACCTTCAGGAGAAGAGGGGGACACTGTACCCCAGTGAGAGTCAGCACCTTCAGGAGAGGAGGGGGACACTGAACCCCAGTGAGAGTCAGCACCTTCAGGAGAGGGCCCTGTACCCCAGTGAGAGTCAGCACCTTCATGAGAGGCGGGGGAGTCCATACCCCAGTGAGAGTCGGCACCTTCAGCAGAGGACGGGGAGTCCGTACCCCAGTGAGAGTCAGCACCTACAGGAGAGGAGTGGGGACCCTGTACCCCATTGTGAGTCAGCACCTGCAGCAGAGGAGGAGGACCCTGTAACCCAGTGAGAGTCAGCACCTTCAGGAGAGGAGGGGGATTCTGCACCCAAGTGAGAGTCAGCACCTTCAGCAGAGCAGGGGGAGTCTGTCCCCCGGTGAGAATCAGCACCTTCAGGAGAGGAGGGGGAACCTGTACCCCAGTGAGAGTCAGCACCTCCAGCAGAGCAGGAGGACCCTGTACACCAGTGAGAGTCAGCACCTTCAGGAGAGGAGGGGGAGTCTGTACCCCAGTGAGAGTCGGCACCTTCAGGAGAGGAGGGGGAGTCTGTACCTCAGTGATAGTCAGCACCTTCAGGAGAGGAGGGCGACACTGTACCCCAGTGAGAGTCAGCACCTTCCGGACAGGAGGGGGACACTGTACCCCAGTGAGAGTCAGCACCTTCAGGAGAGGAGGGGTGCACTGTACCCCAGTGAGAGTCAGCACCTTCAGGAGAGGGCACTGTACCCAAGTGAGAGTGAGCACCTTCAGTAGAGGAGGAGGAGTCTGTACCCCAGTGAGAGTCAGCACCTTCAGGAGAGGAGGGGGACACTGTACCCAGTGAGATTTAGCACCTTCAGAAGAGGAGGGGGAGGCTATACCCCAATGAGAGTCAGCACCTTCAGGAGAGGAGGGGGACACTGTACTCCAGTGAGAGTCAGCACCTTCTGGAGAGGAGGGGGTCACTCTACCCCAGTGAGAGTCAGCACCTTCAGGAGAGGGCCCTGTACCCCAGTGAGGGTCAGTACCTTCAGGAGAGGAGGAGGACCCTGTACCCCAGTGAGAGTCAGCACCTTCAGGAGAGGAGGAGGACCCTGTACCCCAGTGAGAGTCAGCACCTTCAGGAGAGGATCCTGTATCCCAGTGAGAGTCAGCACCTTCAGGAGAGGAGGATGACCCTGTAGCCCAGTGAGAGCCAGCACCTTCAGGAGAGGAGATGGAGTCTGTTGCCCAGTGAGAGTCAGCACCTTCAGGAGAGGAGGAGGTGTCTGTACCCCAGTGAGAGTCAGCACCTTCAGGAGAGGAGAGGGAGTCTGTTGCCCAGTGAGAGTCAGCACCTTCAGGAGAGGAGGAGGTGTCTGTACCCCAGTGAGAGTCAGCACCTTCAGGAGAGGAGAGGGAGTCTGTTGCCCAGTGAGAGTCAGCACCTTCAGGAGAGGAGGAGGTGTCTGTACCACAGTGAGAGTCAGCACCTTCAGGAGAGGAGGGGGACCCCGTACCCCAGTGAGAGTCAGCACCTTCAGGAGAGGAGGGGGAGTCCGTACCCCAGTGAGAGTCAGCACCTTCAGGAGAGGAGGGGGGGTCCGTACCCCAGTGAGAGTCAGCACCTTCAGGAGAGGAGGGGGACCCTGTACCCCAGTGAGAGTCAGCACCTTCAGCAGAGGAGGAGGACCCTGTACACCAGTGAGAGTCAGCACCTTCATGGGAGGAGGGGGATTCTGCACCCCAGTGAGAGTCAGCACCTTCAGGAGAGGAGGGGGACACTGTACCCCAGTGAGAGTCAGCACCTTCAGGAGAGGAGGGGTACACTGTACCCCACTGAGTGTCAGCACCTCCAGGACAGGAGGAGGTGTCTGTACCCCAGTGAGAGTCAGCACCTTCAGAAGAGGAGGGGGAGTCTGTACCCCAGTGAGAGTCAGCACCTTCAGGAGTGGAGGGGGAGTCTGTACCCCCGTGAGTGTCAGCACCTTCTGGAGAGGGCACTGTACCCCACTGAGAGTGAGCAGCTTCAGGAGAGGAGGGGGATTTGTACTCCAGTGAAAGTCAGCACCTTCAGGAGAGGAGGGGGAGTCTGTACCCCAGTGAGAGTCAGCACCTTCAGGAGAGGAGAGGGACACTGTACCCCAGTGAGAGTCAGCACCTTCAGGAGAGGAGGGTAAGTGTGTACCCCAGTGAGAGTCAGCACCTTCAGGAGAGGAGGAGGACCCTGTACCCCAGTGAGAGTCAGCACCTTCAGGAGAGGATCCTGTATCCCAGTGAGAGTCAGCACCTTCAGGAGAGGAGGATGACCCTGTAGCCCAGTGAGAGCCAGCACCTTCAGGAGAGGAGAGGGAGTCTGTTGCCTAGTGAGAGTCAGCACCTTCAGGAGAGGAGGAGGTGTCTGTACCCCAGTGAGAGTCAGCACCTTCAGGAGAGGAGAGGGAGTCTGTTGCCCAGTGAGAGTCAGCACCTTCAGGAGAGGAGGGGACGTCGGTGCCCCAGTGAGAGTCAGCACCTTCAGAAGAGGAGGGGGAGGCTGTACCCCAGTGAGAGTCAGCACCTTCAGGAGAGGGCCCTGTTCCCCAGTGAGAGTCAGCACCTTCAGGAGAAGAGGGGGACACTGTACCCCAGTGAGAGTCAGCACCTTCAGGAGAGGAGGGGGACACTGAACCCCAGTGAGAGTCAGCACCTTCAGGAGAGGGCCCTGTACCCCAGTGAGAGTCAGCACCTTCATGAGAGGCGGGGGAGTCCATACCCCAGTGAGAGTCGGCACCTTCAGCAGAGGACGGGGAGTCCGTACCCCAGTGAGAGTCAGCACCTACAGGAGAGGAGTGGGTTCCCTGTACCCCATTGTGAGTCAGCACCTGCAGCAGAGGAGGAGGACCCTGTAACCCAGTGAGAGTCAGCACCTTCAGGAGAGGAGGGGGATTCTGCACCCAAGTGAGAGTCAGCACCTTCAGCAGAGCAGGGGGAGTCTGTCCCCCGGTGAGAATCAGCACCTTCAGGAGAGGAGGGGGAACCTGTACCCCAGTGAGAGTCAGCACCTCCAGCAGAGCAGGAGGACCCTGTACACCAGTGAGAGTCAGCACCTTCAGGAGAGGAGGGGGAGTCTGTACCCCAGTGAGAGTCGGCACCTTCAGGAGAGGAGGGGGAGTCTGTACCTCAGTGATAGTCAGCACCTTCAGGAGAGGAGGGCGACACTGTACCCCAGTGAGAGTCAGCACCTTCCGGAGAGGAGGGCGACACTGTACCCCAGTGAGAGTCAGCACCTTCCGGAGAGGAGGGGGACACTGTACCCCAGTGAGAGTCAGCACCTTCAGGAGAGGAGGGGTGCACTGTACCCCAGTGAGAGTCAGCACCTTCAGGAGAGGGCACTGTACCCAAGTGAGAGTGAGCACCTTCAGTAGAGGAGGAGGAGTCTGTACCCCAGTGAGAGTCAGCACCTTCAGGAGAGGAGGGGGACACTGTACCCAGTGAGATTTAGCACCTTCAGAAGAGGAGGGGGAGGCTATACCCCAGTGAGAGTCAGCACCTTCTGGAGAGGAGGGGGTCACTCTACCCCAGTGAGAGTCAGCACCTTCAGGAGAGGGCCCTGTACCCCAGTGAGGGTCAGTACCTTCAGGAGAGGAGGAGGACCCTGTACCCCAGTGAGAGTCAGCACCTTCAGGAGAGGAGGAGGACCCTGTACCCCAGTGAGAGTCAGCACCTTCAGGAGAGGATCCTGTATCCCAGTGAGAGTCAGCACCTTCAGGAGAGGAGGATGACCCTGTAGCCCAGTGAGAGCCAGCACCTTCAGGAGAGGAGATGGAGTCTGTTGCCCAGTGAGAGTCAGCACCTTCAGGAGAGGAGGAGGTGTCTGTACCCCAGTGAGAGTCAGCACCTTCAGGAGAGGAGAGGGAGTCTGTTGCCCAGTGAGAGTCAGCACCTTCAGGAGAGGAGGAGGTGTCTGTACCCCAGTGAGAGTCAGCACCTTCAGGAGAGGAGAGGGAGTCTGTTGCCCAGTGAGAGTCAGCACCTTCAGGAGAGGAGGAGGTGTCTGTACCCCAGTGAGAGTCAGCACCTTCAGGAGAGGAGGGGGACCCCGTACCCCAGTGAGAGTCAGCACCTTCAGGAGAGGAGGGGGAGTCCGTACCCCAGTGAGAGTCAGCACCTTCAGGAGAGGAGGGGGGGTCCGTACCCCAGTGAGAGTCAGCACCTTCAGGAGAGGAGGGGGACCCTGTACCCCAGTGAGAGTCAGCACCTTCAGCAGAGGAGGAGGACCCTGTACACCAGTGAGAGTCAGCACCTTCAGGGGAGGAGGGGGATTCTGCACCCCAGTGAGAGTCAGCACCTTCAGGAGAGGAGGGGTCACTGTACCCCAGTGAGAGTCAGCACCTTCAGGAGAGGAGGGGTACACTGTACCCCACTGAGTGTCAGCACCTCCAGGACAGGAGGAGGTGTCTGTACCCCAGTGAGAGTCAGCACCTTCAGAAGAGGAGGGGGAGTCTGTACCCCAGTGAGAGTCAGCACCTTCAGGAGTGGAGGGGGAGTCTGTACCCCCGTGAGAGTCAGCACCTTCTGGAGAGGGCACTGTACCCCACTGAGAGTGAGCAGCTTCAGGAGAGGAGGGGGATTTGTACTCCAGTGAAAGTCAGCACCTTCAGGAGAGGAGGGGGAGTCTGTACCCCAGTGAGAGTCAGCACCTTCAGGAGAGGAGAGGGACACTGTACCCCAGTGAGAGTCAGCACCTTCAGGAGAGGAGGGTAAGTGTGTACCCCAGTGAGAGTCAGCACCTTCAGAAGAGGAGGGGGAGGCTGTACCCCAGTGAGAGTCAGCACCTTCAGGAGAGGGCCCTGTACCCCAGTGAAGTCAGCACCTTCAGGAGAAGAGGGGGACACTGTACCCCAGTGAGAGTCAGCACCTTCAGGAGAGGAGGGTAAGTGTGTACCCCAGTGAGAGTCAGCACCTTCAGAAGAGGAGGGGGAGGCTGTACCCCAGTGAGAGTCAGCACCTTCAGGAGAGGGCCCTGTACCCCAGCGAGAGTCAGCACCTTCAGGAGAGGAGGAGGACCCTGTACCCCAGTGAGATTCAGCACCTTCAGGAGAGGAGGACGACCATGTACCCCAGTGAGAGTCAGCAACTTCAGGAGAGGAGGGGGAGTCTGTACCCCAGTGAGAGTCAGCACCTTCAGGAGAGGAGGGGGAGTCTGTATCCCAGTGACAGTCAGCACCTTCAGGAGAGGAGGGGGACACTGTACCCAAGTGAGAGTCAGCACCTTCAGCAGAGGAGGGGATGTCTGTCCCCCAGTGAGAGTCAGCACCTTCAGGAGAGGAGGGGACGTCGGTGCCCCAGTGAGAGTCAGCACCTTCAGAAGAGGAGGGGGAGGCTGTACCCCAGTGAGAGTCAGCACCTTCAGGAGAGGGCCCTGTTCCCCAGTGAGAGTCAGCACCTTCAGGAGAAGAGGGGGACACTGTACCCCAGTGAGAGTCAGCACCTTCAGGAGAGGAGGGGGACACTGAACCCCAGTGAGAGTCAGCACCTTCAGGAGAGGAGGATGAGCCTGTACCCCAGTGAAGTCAGCACCTTCAGGAGAGGAGGGGGAGTCTGTATCCCAGTGACAGTCAGCACCTTCAGGAGAGGAGGGGGACACTGTACCCAAGTGAGAGTCAGCACCTTCAGCAGAGGAGAGGATGTCTGTCCCCCAGTGAGAGTCAGCACCTTCAGCAGAGGAGGGGGTGTCTGTACCCCAGTGAGAGTCAGCACCTTCAGGAGAGGAGGGTAAGTGTGTACCCCAGTGAGAGTCAGCACCTTCAGAAGAAGAGGGGGAGGCTGTACCCCAGTGAGAGTCAGCACCTTCAGGAGAGGGCCCTGTACCCCAGTGAAGTCAGCACCTTCAGGAGAAGAGGGGGACACTGTACCCAAGTGAGAGTCAGCACCTTCAGGAGAGGAGGGGGACACTGTACCCCAGTGAGAGTCAGCACCTTCAGGAGAGGGCCCTGTACCCCAGCGAGAGTCAGCACCTTCAGGAGAGCAGGAGGACCCTGTACCCTAGTGAGATTCAGCACCTTCAGGAGAGGAGGACGACCATGTACCCCAGTGAGAGTCAGCAACTTCAGGAGAGGAGGGGGAGTCTGTACCCCAGTGAGAGTCAGCACCTTCAGGAGAGGAGGGGGAGTCTGTATCCCAGTGACAGTCAGCACCTTCAGGAGAGGAGGGGGACACTGTACCCAAGTGAGAGTCAGCACCTTCAGCAGAGGAGAGGATGTCTGTCCCCCAGTGAGAGTCAGCACCTTCAGGAGAGGAGGGGACGTCGGTGCCCCAGTGAGAGTCAGCACCTTCAGAAGAGGAGGGGGAGGCTGTACCCCAGTGAGAGTCAGCACCTTCAGGAGAGGGCCCTGTTCCCCAGTGAGAGTCAGCACCTTCAGGAGAAGAGGGGGACACTGTACCCCAGTGAGAGTCAGCACCTTCAGGAGAGGAGGGGGACACTGAACCCCAGTGAGAGTCAGCACCTTCAGGAGAGGGCCCTGTACCCCAGTGAGAGTCAGCACCTTCAGGAGAGGAGGAGGACCCTGTATCCCAGTGAGATTCAGCACCTTCAGGAGAGGAGGAGGACCCTGTACCCCAGTGAGAGTCAGCACCTTCAGGAGAGGAGGATGAGCCTGTACCCCAGTGAGAGTCAGCACCTTCATGAGAGGCGGGGGAGTCCATACCCCAGTGAGAGTCGGCACCTTCAGCAGAGGACGGGGAGTCCGTACCCCAGTGAGAGTCAGCACCTACAGGAGAGGAGTGGGGACCCTGTACCCCATTGTGAGTCAGCACCTTCTGCAGAGGAGGAGGACCCTGTAACCCAGTGAGAGTCAGCACCTTCAGGAGAGGAGGGGGATTCTGCACCCAAGTGAGAGTCAGCACCTTCAGCAGAGGAGGGGGAGTCTGTCCCCCGGTGAGAATCAGCACCTTCAGGAGAGGAGGGGGAACCTGTACCCCAGTGAGAGTCAGCACCTCCAGCAGAGCAGGAGGACCCTGTACACCAGTGAGAGTCAGCACCTTCATGAGAGGAGGGGGAGTCTGTACCCCAGTGAGAGCCGGCACCTTCAGGAGAGGAGGGGGAGTCTGTACCTCAGTGAGAGCCAGCACCTTCAGGAGAGGAGGGCGACACTGTACCCCAGTGAGAGTCAGCACCTTCCGGAGAGGAGGGGGACACTGTACCCCAGTGAGAGTCAGCACCTTCAGGAGAGGAGGGGTGCACTGTACCCCAGTGAGAGTCAGCACCTTCAGGAGAGGGCACTGTACCCAATTGAGAGTGAGCACCTTCAGTAGAGGAGGAGGAGTCTGTACCCCAGTGAGAGTCAGCACCTTCAGGAGAGGAGGTGGACACTGTACCCCAGTGAGAGTCAGCACCTTCTGGAGAGGAGGGGGTCACTCTACCCCAGTGAGAGTCAGCACCTTCAGGAGAGGGCCCTGTACCCCAGTGAGGGTCAGCACCTTCAGGAGAGGAGGAGGACCCTGTACCCCAGTGAGAGTCAGCACCTTCAGGAGAGGAGGATGACCCTGTAGCCCAGTGAGAGCCAGCACCTTCAGGAGAGGAGAGGGAGTCTGTACCCCAGTGAGAGTCAGCACCTTCAGGAGAGGAGAGGGAGTCTGTTGCCCAGTGAGAGTCAGCACCTTCAGGAGAGGAGGAGGTGTCTGTACCCCAGTGAGAGTCAGCACCTTCAGGAGAGGAGGGGGACCCCGTACCCCAGTGAGAGTCAGCACCTTCAGGAGAGGAGGGGGAGTCCGTACCCCAGTGAGAGTCAGCACCTTCAGGAGAGGAGGAGGTGTCTGTACCCCAGTGAGAGTCAGCACCTTCAGGAGAGGAGAGGGAGTCTGTTGCCCAGTGAGAGTCAGCACCTTCAGGAGAGGAGGAGGTGTCTGTACCCCAGTGAGAGTCAGCACCTTCAGGAGAGGAGGGGGACCCCGTACCCCAGTGAGAGTCAGCACCTTCAGGAGAGGAGGGGCAGTCCGTACCCCAGTGAGAGTCAGCACCTTCAGGAGAGGAGGGGGTGTCTGTACCCCAGTGAGAGTCAGCACCTTCAGGAGTGGAGGGGGAGTCCGTACCCCAGTGAGAGTCAGTGTTTTGATGTGACAGAAGCATTGTAATATTGTGAAATCACTTTTGAAAAGTCCTTCCGTGGTGGTTTGTCTGGAACGTTCCCTGTTGAGCAATGTCTTGAGTGTTTGTTATTTAGAACATGCTGGATCATTGACCTGCTGAGCCAAACACAGCGAGTTAATAAAGATTACAAATCCTGGGTTAGTGATAATTACTGCCAGGCAGCCAGCTATCGGGAACATGGAGTGGTTTACAGCCAGCAAGCAGTTGTTGGGAAGAAGCTGAGTCTCCCTGGGGTACAGACTCCCCCTCCTCTCCTGAAGGTGCTGACTCTCACTGGGGTACAGACTCCCCCTCCTCTCCTGAAGGTGCTGACTCTCACTGGGGTACAGACTCCCCCTCCTCTCCTGAAGGTGCTGACTCTCACTGGGGTACAGACTCCCGCTCCTCTCCTGAAGGTCCTGACTCTCACTGGGGTACAGACTCCCCCTCCTGTCCTGAAGGTGCTGACTCTCACTGGGGTACAGGGTCCCCCTCCTCTCCTGAAGGTCCTGACTCTCACTGGGGTACAGACTCCCCCTCCTGTCCTGAAGGTGCTGACTCTCACTGGGGTACAGACTCCCCCTCCTCTCCTGAAGGTGCTGACTCTCACTGGGGTACAGGGTCCCCCTCCTCTCCTGAAGGTCCTGACTCTCACTGGGGTACAGACTCCCCCTCCTCTCCTGAAGGTGCTGACTCTCACTGGGGTACAGACTCCCCCTCCTCTCCTGAAGGTGCTGACTCTCACTGGGGTACAGACTCCCCCTCCTCTCCTGAAGGTGCTGACTCTCCCTGGGGTACAGACTCCCCCTCCTGTCCTGAAGGTGCTGACTCTCACTGGGGTACAGACACCCCCTCCTCTCCTGAAGGTGCTGACTCTCACTGGGGTACAGACTCCCCCTCCTCTCCTGAAGGTGCTGACTCTCACTGGGGTACAGACTCCCCCTCCTCTCCTGAAGGTGCTGACTCTCACTGGGGTACAGACACCCCCTCCTCTCCTGAAGGTGCTGACTCTCACTGGGGTACAGACTTTCCCTCCCCTCCTGAAGGTGCTGACTCTCACTGGGGTACAGACTCCCCCTCCTCTCCTGAAGGTGCTGACTCTCACTGGGGTACAGACTCCCCCTCCTCTCCTGAAGGTGCGGACTCTCACTGGGTTACAGACTCACCCTCCTCTCCTGAAGGTGCTGACTCTCACTGGAGTACAGACTCACCCTCCTCTCCTGAAGGTGCTGACTCTCACTGGGGTACAGACTCCCCCTCCTGTCCTGAAGGTGCTGACTCTCACTGGGGTAGACTCCTCCTCCTCTCTGAAGGTGCTGGCTCTCACTGGGGTACAGACTCCCCCTCCTCTCCTGAAGGTGCTGACTCTCACTGGGGTAGACTCCTCCTCCTCTCTGAAGGTGCTGGCTCTCACTGGGGTACAGACTCCCCCTCCTCTCCTGAAGGTGCTGACTCTCACTGAGGTACAGGGTCACCCCTCCTCTCCTGAAGGTGCTGACTCTCACTGGGATACAGACTCCCCCTCCTCTCCTGAAGGTGCTGACTCTCACTGGGTATAGATACATAGATACATAGAAGATAGGAGCTGGAGGAGACCTTTTGGTCCTTCGAGCCTGCTCACCATTCATCACCATCATGGCTGATCATCCAGCTCAATAGCCTAATCCTGCTTTCTCCCCATAGCTTTTGATCCCATTCTCCCCAAGTGCTATATCCAGCCGGCTCTTGAATATATTCAATGTTTTAGCATCAACTACTTCCTGTGGTAATGAATTCCACAGGCTCACCATTCTCTGGGTGAAGAAATGTCTCCTTATCTCTGTCCGAAATGGTTTACCCTGAATCCTCAGGCTGTGACCCCCTGGTTCTGGACACACCCATCATTGGTAACATCTTCCCTGCATCTACCCTGCCTAGTCCCGTTAGAATTTTATAAGTCTCTATGAAATGCCCCCTCATTCTTCTGAACCCCAGCGAGAACAATCCCAACCGAGTCAATCTCTCCTCGTATGACAGTCCCGCCATCCCTGGAATCAGTCTGGTAAACCTTCGCTGCACTCCCTCGAGAGCAAGAACATCCTTCCTCAGAGAAGGAGACCAAAACTGCCCACAATACTCCAGGTGTGGTCTCACCAAGGCCCTGTACAATTGCAGCAACACATCCCTGCTCCTGTACTTGAAACCTCTCGCAATGAAGGCCAACGTACCATTAGCCTTCTTTACCGCCTGCTGCACCTGCATGCTTACCTTCAGCGACTGGTGTACGGGGACACCCAGGTCCCGCTGCACACTCCCCTCTCCCAATTTACAACCATTCAGGTAGTAATCTGCCTTCCTAGTTTTGCTTCCAAAGTGAATAACCTCACACTTATCCAAATTATACTACATCTGCCATTGGTTTGCCCACTCGCCCAACCTGTCCAGATCCTGCTGTAGGATCCCTGCATCCTCGTTACAATTCACCCTCCCACCTAACTTGGTATCATCTGCAAACTTTGAGATGTTACATTTTGTTCCCTCATCCAAATCATTAATATTTATTGTGAATAGCTGGGGTCCCAGCACCGATCCCTGTGGTACCCCACTGGTTACTGCCTGCCAATTTGAAAAGGACCCATTAATCCCTACTCTTTGTTTCCTCTCTGCCAACCAGTTTTCTATCCACCTCAATAATTTTGCACAATAATCTCTTATGCGGGACTTTGTCAAATGCCTTCTGAAAGTCCAAATATACCACATCGACTGGCTCCCCCTTGTCGACTGTACTGGTTACATCTTCAAATTTGACAAGCATGATTTTCCATTCATAAATCCATGCTGACTCTGACTGATCCTGCCATTGCTTTTTCAATGTTCCGCTATAAAGTCCTTGATAATGGATTCAAGCATTTTCCCCACTACCGATATTAGGCTTACTGGTCTGTAATTCCCTGCTTTCTCTCTACCTCCCTTTTTGAATATTGGTGTGACGTGAGCTACCCTCCAATCTGCAGAAACAGTTCCAGAGTCTATAAAATCCTGGAAGAGGACCACCAATGTATCCACTATTTCCAGAGCCACCTCCTGAAGCACTCTGGGATGCAGATTCTCAGGCCCTGGGGATTTATCTGCCTTCAATCCCATCAATTTTCCCAGCACCATTTCTCTACTAATGTTGATCTCCCTCAGTTCTTCCCTCTCACTAAACCTTTCATTCTCCAACATTTCTGATTTGTGTACTCATTGTGGAGACAGAACCAAAGTATGTATTCAATTGCTCAGCCATTTCTTTGTCCCTTATTATGCATTCCCCTGTTTCTGTCTAAGGGGCCTACATTTCTCTTTCCCAGTCTCTTTCTCTTCACATATCTATAGAAACTCTTAGTGTCAGACTTTATGTTCCCTGCAAGCTTCCTTTCGTACTGTACTTTCCCCTTTTTAATCATTCCCTTCGTCATTCTTTGCTGAATTCTAAACTGCTCCCAAACCTCAGACCTATTATTTTTCTTGGCCAATCTGTATGCTTCTTCCTTGGATTGGATACTATTTCTAATTTCCTTTGTAAGCCACGGATTGGCCCTCTTACCCCCTTTGCATTTGTGCCAGGCAGGAATGAACAGTTGCTGTAGTTCCCTCGCACGTTCCTTGAATGTTTGCCATTGTCTATCCACTGTCATCCCTTTAAGTAACTCTCCCCAATCTATCAAGGCCAATTCATGCCTCGTATCCTCATAGTTCCCTTTATTAAGATTCAGCACCCTAGTCTCCGAATCAACTACTTCACTCTCCATCTTGATAAAAAATTCTATCATGTTATGGTCGTTCATCCCCAAGGGGTCTCGTACAGCCAGATTGGCAATGATTCCCTTCTCATTACACAGTACCCAGTCTAAGATGGCCTGCTCTCTAGTTGGTTCCTCCACATATTGGTCAAGAAAACTATCCCGTACACACTCCAGGAATTCCTCCTCTGCGGCATTGAGGCTAATTTGATTTGCCCAATCTATGTGAAGATTAAAATCACCCATGATCACCGATATTCCCTTATTACATGCATCTCTAATTTTGTGTTTAATGCCACATCGAACGTTACAACTGCAATTTGGGGGTCTATATATGACATCCACTAATGTTGTTTGCCCCAGTGAGAGTGAGCACCTTCAGGAGAGGAGGAGGATGGAACTCCGGAAGGTGCTGACTCTCACTGGGTTACAGGGCCCTCTCCTCTCCTGAAGGTGCTGACTCTCACTGGGGTACAGACTCCCCCTCCTCGCCTAAAGGAGTGGTAATTACTGCCAGTCAGTCAGTTATCAGGAACACGGAGTGGGTTTATTCCCAGTCAGTTATCAGGAACACGGAGTGGGTTTACTGCCAGTCAGTTGTCAGGAACACGGAGTGGGTTTACTGCCAGTCAGTTATCGGGAACACGGAGTGGGTTTACTGCCAGTCAGTTATCGGGAACACGGAGTGGGTTTACTGCCAGTCAGTTATCGGGAACACGGAGTGGGTTTACTGCCAGTCAGTTATCGGGAACACGGAGTGGGTTTACTGCCAGTCAGTTATCAGGAACACGGAGTGGGTTTACAGCCAGTCAGTTATCGGGAACACGGAGTGGGTTTACTGCCAGTTAGTTATCGGGAACACGGAGTGGGTTTACTGCCAGTCAGTTATCGGGAACACGGAGTGGGTTTATTCCCAGTCAGTTATTGGGAACACGGAGTGGGTTTACTGCCAGTCAGTTATCGGGAACACGGAGTGGGTTTACTGCCAGTCAGTTATCGGGAACACGGAGTGGGTTTATTCCCAGTCAGTTATCGGGAACACGGAGTGGGTTTACTGCCAGGCAGTTATCAGGAACACGGAGTGGGTTTACTGCCAGTCAGTTATCGGGAACACGGAGTGGGTTTATTCCCAGTCAGTTATTGGGAACACGGAGTGGGTTTACTGCCAGGCAGTTATCAGGAACACGGAGTGGGTTTACTGCCAGTCAGTTATCAGGAACACGGAGTGGGTTTATTCCCAGTCAGTTATCGGGAACACGGAGTGGGTTTACTGCCAGTCAGTTATCAGGAACACGGAGTGGGTTTACTGCCAGGCAGTTATCAGGAACACGGAGTGGGTTTACTGCCAGTCAGTTATCAGGAATACGGAGCGGGTTTATTCCCAGTCAGTTATTGGGAACACGGAGTGGGTTTACTGCCAGGCAGTTATCAGGAACACGGAGTGGGTTTACTGCCAGTCAGTTATCAGGAACACGGAGTGGGTTTATTCCCAGTCAGTTATCAGGAACACGGAGTGGGTTTACTGCCAGTCAGTTATCGGGAACACGGAGCGGTTTACTGCCAGGCAGTTATCAGGAACAGGGAGTGGGTTTACTGCCAGTCAGTTATCGGGAACACGGAGTGGGTTTACTGACAGTCAGTTATCGGGAACACGGAGTGGGTTTACTGCCAGTCAGTTATCGGGAACACGGAGTGGGTTTACTGTCAGTCAGTTATCGGGAACACGGAGTGGGTTTACTGTCAGTCAGTTATCGGGAACACGGAGTGGGTTTACTGCCAGTCAGTTATCAGGAACACGGAGTGGGTTTACTGCCAGTCAGTTATCGGGAACACGGAGTGGGTTTACTGCCAGTCAGTTATCGGGAACACGGAGTGGGTTTCCTGCCAGTCAGTTATCGGGAACACGGAGTGGGTTTACTGCCAGTCAGTTATCGGGAACACGGAGTGGGTTTACTGCCAGTCAGTTATCAGGAACACGGAGTGGGTTTATTCCCAGTCAGTTATCAGGAACACGGAGTGGGTTTACTGCCAGTCAGTTATCAGGAACACGGAGTGGGTTTACTGCCAGTCAGTTATCGGGAACACGGAGTGGGTTTACTGCCAGTCAGTTATCAGGAACACGGAGTGGGTTTACTGCCAGTCAGTTATCAGGAACACGGAGTGGGTTTATTCCCAGTCAGTTATCAGGAACACGGAGTGGTTTACTGCCAGTCAGTTATCGGGAACACGGAGTGGGTTTACTGTCAGTCAGTTATCGGGAACACGGAGTGGGTTTACTGTCAGTCAGTTATCGGGAACACGGAGCGGTTTACTGCCAGTCAGTTATCGGGAACACGGAGTGGGTTTACTGCCAGTCAGTTATCGGGAACACGGAGCGGTTTACTGCCAGTCAGTTATCAGGAACACGGAGTGGGTTTACTGTCAGTCAGTTATCGGGAACACGGAGTGGGTTTACTGCCAGTCAGTTATCGGGAACACGGAGTGGGTTTACTGTCAGTCAGTTATCAGGAACACGGAGTGGGTTTACTGTCAGTCAGTTATCGGGAACACGGAGTGGGTTTACTGTCAGTCAGTTATCAGGAACACGGAGTGGGTTTACTGCCAGTCAGTTATCGGGAACACGGAGTGGGTTTACTGTCAGTCAGTTATCAGGAACACGGAGTGGGTTTACTGCCAGTCAGTTATCGGGAACACGGAGTGGGTTTACTGCCAGTCAGTTATCGGGAACACGGACTGGGTTTACTGCCAGTCAGTTATCGGGAACACGGAGTGGGTTTACTGTCAGTCAGTTATCAGGAACACGGAGTGGGTTTACTGCCAGTCAGTTATCGGGAACACGGAGTGGGTTTACTGTCAGTCAGTTATCAGGAACACGGAGTGGGTTTACTGCCAGTCAGTTATCAGGAACACGGAGTGGGTTTACTGCCAGTCAGTTATCGGGAACACGGAGTGGGTTTACTGCCAGTCAGTTATCAGGAACACGGAGTGGGTTTACTGCCAGTCAGTTATCAGGAACACGGAGTGGGTTTACTGCCAGTCAGTTATCAGGAACACGGAGTGGGTTTACTGCCAGTCAGTTATCAGGAACACGGAGTGGGTTTACTGCCAGTCAGTTATCAGGAACACGGAGTGGGTTTACTGCCAGTCAGTTATCAGGAACACGGAGTGGGTTTACTGCCAGTCAGTTATCGGGAACACGGAGTGGGTTTACTGCCAGTCAGTTATCAGGAACACGGAGTGGGTTTACTGCCAGTCAGTTATCAGGAACACGGAGCGGTTTACTGCCAGTCAGTTATCAGGAACACGGAGTGGGTTTACTGCCAGTCAGTTATCGGGAACACGGAGTGGGTTTACTGTCAGTCAGTTATCGGGAACACGGAGTGGGTTTACTGCCAGTCAGTTATCTGGAACACGGAGTGGGTTTACTGCCAGTCAGTTATCGGGAACACGGAGTGGGTTTACTGCCAGTCAGTTATCAGGAACACGGAGCGGTTTACTGCCAGTCAGTTATCAGGAACACGGAGTGGGTTTACTGCCAGTCAGTTATCAGGAACACGGAGTGGGTTTACTGTCAGTCAGTTATCAGGAACACGGAGTGGGTTTACTGCCAGTCAGTTATCGGGAACACGGAGTGGGTTTATTCCCAGTCAGTTATCGGGAACACGGAGTGGGTTTACTGCCAGTCAGTTATCAGGAACACGGAGTGGGTTTACTGTCAGTCAGTTATCAGGAACACGGAGTGGGTTTACTGTCAGTCAGTTATCGGGAACACGGAGTGGGTTTATTCCCAGTCAGTTATCAGGAACACGGAGTGGGTTTACTGCCAGTCAGTTATCGGGAACACGGAGTGGGTTTACTGCCAGTCAGTTATCAGGAACACGGAGTGGGTTTACTGCCAGTCAGTTATCAGGAACACGGAGTGGGTTTACTGCCAGTCAGTTATCGGGAACACGGAGTGGGTTTACTGCCAGTCAGTTATCAGGAACACGGAGTGGGTTTACTGCCAGTCAGTTATCGGGAACACGGAGTGGGTTTACTGCCAGTCAGTTATCAGGAACACGGAGTGGGTTTACTGCCAGTCAGTTATCAGGAACACGGAGTGGGTTTATTCCCAGTCAGTTATCGGGAACACGGAGTGGGTTTACTGCCAGTCAGTTATCGGGAACACGGAGTGGGTTTACTGCCAGTCAGTTATCGGGAACACGGAGTGGGTTTACTGCCAGTCAGTTATCAGGAACACGGAGTGGGTTTACTGCCAGTCAGTTATCGGGAACACGGAGTGGGTTTACTGCCAGTCAGTTATCAGGAACACGGAGTGGGTTTACTGCCAGTCAGTTATCGGGAACACGGAGTGGGTTTATTCCCAGTCAGTTATCGGGAACACGGAGTGGGTTTACTGCCAGTCAGTTATCAGGAACACGGAGTGGGTTTACTGCCAGTCAGTTATCGGGAACACGGAGTGGGTTTATTCCCAGTCAGTTATCGGGAACACGGAGTGGGTTTATTCCCAGTCAGTTATCGGGAACACGGAGTGGGTTTACTGCCAGTCAGTTATCGGGAACACGGAGTGGGTTTACTGCCAGTCAGTTATCGGGAACACGGAGTGGGTTTACTGCCAGTCAGTTATCGGGATCACGGAGTGGGTTTATTCCCAGTCAGTTATCGGGAACACGGAGTGGGTTTACTGCCAGTCAGTTATCGGGAACACGGAGTGGGTTTACTGCCAGTCAGTTATCAGGAACACGGAGTGGGTTTACTGCCAGTCAGTTATCGGGAACACGGAGTGGGTTTACTGCCAGTCAGTTATCGGGAACACGGAGTGGGTTTATTCCCAGTCAGTTATCGGGAACACGGAGTGGGTTTACTGCCAGTCAGTTATCAGGAACACGGAGTGGGTTTACTGCCAGTCAGTTATCGGGAACACGGAGTGGGTTTACTGCCAGTCAGATATCGGGAACACGGAGTGGGTTTACTGCCAGTCAGTTATCGGGAACACGGAGTGGGTTTACTGCCAGTCAGTTATCGGGAACACGGAGTGGGTTTATTCCCAGTCAGTTATCAGGAACACGGAGTGGGTTTACTGTCAGTCAGTTATCAGGAACACGGAGTGGGTTTACTGCCAGTCAGTTATCGGGAACACGGAGTGGGTTTACTGCCAGTCAGTTATCGGGAACACGGAGTGGGTTTACTGCCAGTCAGATATCGGGAACACGGAGTGGGTTTACTGTCAGTCAGTTATCGGGAACACGGAGTGGGTTTACTGCCAGTCAGTTATCGGGAACACGGAGTGGGTTTACTGTCAGTCAGTTATCGGGAACACGGAGTGGGTTTACTGTCAGTCAGTTATCGGGAACACGGAGTGGGTTTACTGCCAGTCAGTTATCGGGAACACGGAGTGGGTTTACTGTCAGTCAGTTATCGGGAACACGGAGTGGGTTTACTGCCAGTCAGTTATCGGGAACACGGAGTGTGTTTACTGCCAGTCAGTTATCGGGAACACGGAGTGGGTTTACTGCCAGTCAGTTATCAGGAACACGGAGTGGGTTTACTGCCAGTCAGTTATCGGGAACACGGAGTGGGTTTACTGCCAGTCAGTTATCAGGAACACGGAGTGGGTTTACTGCCAGTCAGTTGTCGGGAACACGGAGTGGGTTTACTGCCAGTCAGTTATCGGGAACACGGAGTGGGTTTACTGCCAGTCAGTTATCAGGAACACGGAGTGGGTTTACTGCCAGTCAGTTATCGGGAACACGGAGTGGGTTTACTGCCAGTCAGTTATCGGGAACACGGAGTGGGTTTACTGCCAGTCAGTTATCAGGAACACGGAGTGGGTTTATTCCCAGTCAGTTATCAGGAACACGGAGTGGGTTTACTGCCAGTCAGTTATCGGGAACACGGAGTGGGTTTACTGCCAGTCAGTTATCGGGAACACGGAGTGGGTTTACTGCCAGTCAGTTATCGGGAACACGGACTGGGTTTACTGCCAGTCAGTTATCGGGAACACGGAGTGGGTTTACTGTCAGTCAGTTATCGGGAACACGGAGTGGGTTTACTGCCAGTCAGTTATCGGGAACACGGAGTGGGTTTACTGCCAGTCAGTTATCGGGAACACGGAGTGGGTTTACTGCCAGTCAGTCAGTTATCGGGAACACGGAGTGGGTTTACTGCCAGTCAGTTATCGGGAACACGGAGCGGTTTACTGCCAGTCAGTTATCGGGAACACGGAGTGGGTTTACTGCCAGTCAGTTATCAGGAACACGGAGTGGGTTTACTGCCAGTCAGTCAGTTATCGGGAACACGGAGTGGGTTTACTGCCAGTCAGTTATCGGGAACACGGAGCGGTTTACTGCCAGTCAGTTATCGGGAACACGGAGTGGGTTTATTCCCAGTCAGTTATCGGGAACACGGAGTGGGTTTACAGCCAGTCAGTTATCAGGAACACGGAGTGGGTTTACTGCCAGTCAGTTATCGGGAACACGGAGTGGGTTTACTGCCAGTCAGTTATCGGGAACACGGAGTGGGTTTACTGCCAGTCAGTTATCAGGAACACGGAGTGGGTTTACTGCCAGTCAGTTATCGGGAACACGGAGTGGGTTTACTGTCAGTCAGTTATCAGGAACACGGAGCGGTTTACTGCCAGTCAGTTATCGGGAACACGGAGTGGGTTTACTGCCAGGCAGTTATCGGGAACACGGAGTGGGGTTACTGCCAGTCAGTTATCAGGAACACGGAGTGGGTTTACTGCCAGTCAGTTATCGGGAACACGGAGTGGGTTTACTGCCAGGCAGTTATCGGGAACACGGAGTGGGTTTACTGCCAGTCAGTTATCGGGAACACGGAGTGGGTTTACTGCCAGTCAGTTATCAGGAACACGGAGTGGGTTTACTGCCAGTCAGTTATCGGGAACACGGAGTGGGTTTACTGCCAGTCAGTTATCAGGAACACGGAGTGGGTTTACTGCCAGTCAGTTATCAGGAACACGGAGTGGGTTTACTGCCAGTCAGTTATCGGGAACACGGAGTGGGTTTACTGCCAGGCAGTTATCGGGAACACGGAGTGGGTTTACTGCCAGTCAGTTATCGGGAACACGGAGTGGGTTTACTGCCAGTCAGTTATCAGGAACACGGAGTGGGTTTACTGCCAGTCAGTTATCGGGAACACGGAGTGGGTTTACTGCCAGGCAGTTATCGGGAACACGGAGTGGGTTTATTCCCAGTCAGTTATCAGGAACACGGAGTGGTTTACTGCCAGTCAGTTATCAGGAACACGGAGTGGGTTTACTGCCAGTCAGTTATCAGGAACACGGAGTGGGTTTATTCCCAGTCAGTTATCGGGAACACGGAGTGGGTTTACTGCCAGTCAGTTATCAGGAACACGGAGTGGGTTTACTGCCAGTCAGTTATCGGGAACACGGAGTGGGTTTACTGCCAGTCAGTTATCGGGAACACGGAGTGGGTTTACTGCCAGTCAGTTATCGGGAACACGGAGTGGGTTTACTGCCAGGCAGTTATCGGGAACACGGAGTGGGTTTACTGCCAGTCAGTTATCAGGAACACGGAGTGGGTTCACTGCCAGTCAGTTATCAGGAACACGGAGTGGGTTTACTGCCAGTCAGTTATCGGGAACACGGAGTGGGTTTACTGCCAGTCAGTTATCGGGAACACGGAGCGGTTTACTGCCAGTCAGTTATCGGGAACACGGAGCGGTTTACTGCCAGTCAGTTATCAGGAACACGGAGTGGGTTTACTGCCAGTCAGTTATCGGGAACACGGAGTGGTTTACTGCCAGTCAGTTATCAGGAACACGGAGTGGGTTCACTGCCAGTCAGTTATCGGGAACACGGAGTGGGTTTACTGCCAGTCAGTTATCGGGAACACGGAGTGGTTTACTGCCAGTCAGTTATCAGGAACACGGAGTGGGTTTACTGCCAGTCAGTTATCAGGAACACGGAGTGGTTTACTGCCAGTCAGTTATCAGGAACACGGAGTGGGTTCACTGCCAGTCAGTTATCAGGAACACGGAGTGGGTTTACTGCCAGTCAGTTATCGGGAACACGGAGTGGGTTTACTGCCAGTCAGTTATCGGGAACACGGAGTGGGTTTACTGCCAGTCAGTTATCGGGAACACGGAGCGGTTTACTGCCAGTCAGTTATCAGGAACACGGAGTGGGTTTACTGCCAGTCAGTTATCGGGAACACGGAGTGGGTTTACTGCCAGTCAGTTATCAGGAACACGGAGTGGGTTTACTGCCAGTCAGTTATCAGGAACACGGAGTGGGTTTACTGCCAGTCAGTTATCGGGAACACGGAGTGGGTTTACTGCCAGTCAGTTATCGGGAACACGGAGTGGGTTTACTGCCAGTCAGTTATCAGGAACACGGAGTGGGTTTACTGCTAGTCAGTTATCAGGAACACGGAGTGGGTTTACTGCCAGTCAGTTATCGGGAACACGGAGTGGGTTTACTGCCAGTCAGTTATCGGGAACACGGAGTGGGTTTACTGCCAGTCAGTTATCGGGAACACGGAGCGGTTTACTGCCAGTCAGTTATCAGGAACACGGAGTGGGTTTACTGCCAGTCAGTTATCGGGAACACGGAGTGGGTTTACTGCCAGTCAGTTATCAGGAACACGGAGTGGGTTTACTGCCAGTCAGTTATCAGGAACACGGAGCGGTTTACTGCCAGTCAGTTATCGGGAACACGGAGTGGGTTTACTGCCAGTCAGTTATCAGGAACACGGAGTGGGTTTACTGCCAGTCAGTTATCAGGAACACGGAGTGGGTTTACTGCCAGTCAGTTATCAGGAACACGGAGTGGGTTTACTGCCAGTCAGTTATCAGGAACACGGAGCGGTTTACTGCCAGTCAGTTATCAGGAACACGGAGTGGGTTTACTGCCAGTCAGTTATCAGGAACACGGAGTGGGTTTACTGCCAGTCAGTTATCGGGAACACGGAGTGGGTTTACTGCCAGTCAGTTATCGGGAACACGGAGTGGGGTTACTGCCAGTCAGTTATCGGGAACACGGAGTGGGTTTACTGCCAGTCAGTTATCGGGAACACGGAGTGGGTTTACTGCCAGTCAGTTATCAGGAACACGGAGTGGGTTTACTGCCAGTCAGTTATCGGGAACACGGAGTGGGTTTACTGCCAGTCAGTTATCAGGAACACGGAGTGGGTTTACTGCCAGTCAGTTATCAGGAACACGGAGTGGGTTTACTGCCAGTCAGTTATCGGGAACACGGAGTGGGTTTACTGCCAGTCAGTTATCGGGAACACGGAGTGGGGTTACTGCCAGTCAGTTATCGGGAACACGGAGTGGGTTTACTGTCAGTCAGTTATCGGGAACACGGAGTGGGTTTACTGTCAGTCAGTTATCGGGAACACGGAGTGGGTTTACTGTCAGTCAGTTATCAGGAACACGGAGTGGTTTACTGTCAGTCAGTTATCGGGAACACGGAGTGGGTTTACTGCCAGTCAGTTATCGGGAACACGGAGTGGTTTACTGTCAGTCAGTTATCGGGAACACGGAGTGGGTTTACTGCCAGTCAGTTATCGGGAACACGGAGTGGGTTTACTGTCAGTCAGTTATCGGGAACACGGAGTGGGTTTACTGTCAGTCAGTTATCGGGAACACGGAGTGGGTTTACTGTCAGTCAGTTATCGGGAACACGGAGTGGGTTTACTGTCAGTCAGTTATCAGGAACACGGAGTGGTTTACTGTCAGTCAGTTATCGGGAACACGGAGTGGGTTTACTGTCAGTCAGTTATCGGGAACACGGAGTGGGTTTACTGTCAGTCAGTTATCAGGAACACGGAGTGGTTTACTGTCAGTCAGTTATCGGGAACACGGAGTGGGTTTACTGTCAGTCAGTTATCGGGAACACGGAGCGGTTTACTGCCAGTCAGTTATCAGGAACACGGAGTGGGTTTACTGTCAGTCAGTTATCGGGAACACGGAGTGGTTTACTGTCAGTCAGTTATCAGGAACACGGAGTGGTTTACTGTCAGTCAGTTATCGGGAACACGGAGTGGGTTTACTGTCAGTCAGTTATCGGGAACACGGAGTGGGTTTACTGTCAGTCAGTTATCAGGAACACGGAGTGGTTTACTGCCAGTCAGTTATCAGGAACACGGAGTGGTTTACTGCCAGTCAGTTATCAGGAACACGGAGTGGTTTACTGCCAGGCAGTTATCAGGAACACGGAGTGGGTTTACTGCCAGTCAGTTATCGGGAACACGGAGTGGGTTTACTGCCAGTCAGTTATCGGGAACACGGAGTGGGTTTACTGCCAGTCAGTTATCGGGAACACGGAGTGGGTTTACTGCCAGTCAGTTATCGGGAACACGGAGTGGGTTTACTGCCAGTCAGTTATCGGGAACACGGAGCGGTTTACTGCCAGTCAGTTATCAGGAACACGGAGTGGGTTTACTGCCAGTCAGTTATCGGGAACACGGAGCGGTTTACTTCCAGTCAGTTATCAGGAACACGGAGTGGGTTTACTGCCAGTCAGTTATCAGGAACACGGAGTGGGTTTACTGCCAGTCAGTTATCGGGAACACGGAGTGGGTTTACTGCCAGTCAGTTATCGGGAACACGGAGTGGGTTTACTGCCAGGCAGTTATCGGGAACACGGAGTGGGTTTACTGTCAGTCAGTTATCAGGAACACGGAGTGGTTTACTGCCAGTCAGTTATCGGGAACACGGAGTGGGTTTACTGCCAGTCAGTTATCGGGAACACGGAGTGGGTTTACTGCCAGTCAGTTATCAGGAACACGGAGTGGGTTTACTGCCAGTCAGTTATCGGGAACACGGAGTGGGTTTACTGCCAGTTAGTTATCGGGAACACGGAGTGGGTTTACTGCCAGTCAGTTATCAGGAACACGGAGTGGGTTTACTGCCAGTTAGTTATCAGGAACACGGAGCGGTTTACTGTCAGTCAGTTATCGGGAACACGGAGCGGTTTACTGCCAGTCAGTTATCGGGAACACGGAGTGGGTTTACTGCCAGTCAGTTATCGGGAACACGGAGCGGTTTACTGCCAGTCAGTTATCGGGAACACGGAGTGGGTTTACTGCCAGTCAGTTATCGGGAACACGGAGTGGGTTTACTGCCAGTCAGTTATCGGGAACACGGAGTGGGTTTACTGCCAGTTAGTTATCAGGAACACGGAGCGGTTTACTGCCAGTCAGTTATCGGGAACACGGAGTGGGTTTACTGCCAGGCAGTTATCGGGAACACGGAGCGGTTTACTGCCAGTCAGTTATCGGGAACACGGAGTGGGTTTACTGCCAGTCAGTTATCGGGAACACGGAGCGGTTTACTGCCAGTTAGTTATCAGGAACACGGAGCGGTTTACTGCCAGTCAGTTATCGGGAACACGGAGTGGGTTTACTGCCAGGCAGTTATCGGGAACACGGAGCGGTTTACTGCCAGTCAGTTATCGGGAACACGGAGTGGGTTTACTGCCAGTCAGTTATCGGGAACACGGAGTGGGGTTACTGCCAGTCAGTTATCGGGAACACGGAGTGGGGTTACTGCCAGTCAGTCAGTTATCGGGAACACGGAGTGGGTTTACTGCCAGTCAGTTATCGGGAACACGGAGTGGGTTTACTGCCAGTCAGTTATCGGGAACACGGAGTGGGTTTACTGCCAGTCAGTTATCAGGAACACGGAGTGGGTTTACTGCCAGTCAGTTATCAGGAACACGGAGTGGGTTTACTGCCAGTCAGTTATCGGGAACACGGAGTGGGTTTACTGCCAGTCAGTTATCGGGAACACGGAGTGGGTTTACTGCCAGTCAGTTATCAGGAACACGGAGTGGGTTTACTGCCAGTCAGTTATCGGGAACACGGAGTGGGTTTACTGCCAGTCAGTTATCAGGAACACGGAGTGGGTTTACTGCCAGTCAGTTATCGGGAACACGGAGTGGGTTTACTGTCAGTCAGTTATCGGGAACACGGAGTGGTTTACTGTCAGTCAGTTATCGGGAACACGGAGTGGGTTTACTGTCAGTCAGTTATCGGGAACACGGAGTGGTTTACTGCCAGTCAGTTATCGGGAACACGGAGTGGGTTTACTGCCAGTCAGTTATCGGGAACACGGAGTGGGTTTACTGCCAGGCAGTTATCGGGAACACGGAGTGGGTTTACTGCCAGTCAGTTATCGGGAACACGGAGTGGGTTTACTGCCAGTCAGTTATCGGGAACACGGAGTGGGTTTACTGCCAGGCAGTTATCGGGAACACGGAGTGGGTTTACTGCCAGGCAGTTATCGGGAACACGGAGTGGGTTTACTGCCAGTCAGTTATCGGGAACACGGAGTGGGTTTACTGCCAGTCAGTTATCGGGAACACGGAGTGGGTTTACTGCCAGTCAGTTATCAGGAACACGGAGTGGGTTTACTGCCAGTCAGTTATCAGGAACACGGAGTGGGTTTACTGCCAGTCAGTTATCGGGAACACGGAGTGGGTTTATTCCCAGTCAGTTATCGGGAACACGGAGTGGGTTTATTCCCAGTCAGTTATCGGGAACACGGAGTGGGTTTACTGCCAGTCAGTTATCGGGAACACGGAGTGGGTTTACTGCCAGTCAGTTATCAGGAACACGGAGTGGGTTTACTGCCAGTCAGTTATCGGGAACACGGAGTGGGTTTACTGCCAGTCAGTTATCGGGAACACGGAGTGGGTTTACTGCCAGTCAGTTATCGGGAACACGGAGTGGGTTTATTCCCAGTCAGTTATCGGGAACACGGAGTGGGTTTATTCCCAGTCAGTTATCGGGAACACGGAGTGGGTTTATTCCCAGTCAGTTATCGGGAACACGGAGTGGGTTTATTCCCAGTCAGTTATTGGGAACACGGAGCGGTTTACTGCCAGTCAGTTATCAGGAACACGGAGTGGGTTTACTGCCAGTCAGTTATCGGGAACACGGAGTGGGTTTACTGCCAGTCAGTTATCGGGAACACGGAGTGGGTTTACTGCCAGTCAGTTATCGGGAACACGGAGTGGGTTTATTCCCAGTCAGTTATCGGGAACACGGAGTGGGTTTATTCCCAGTCAGTTATCAGGAACACGGAGTGGGTTTACTGCCAGTCAGTTATCAGGAACACGGAGTGGGTTTACTGCCAGTCAGTTATCAGGAACACGGAGTGGGTTTACTGCCAGTCAGTTATCAGGAACACGGAGTGGGTTTACTGCCAGTCAGTTATCGGGAACACGGAGTGGGTTTACTGCCAGTCAGTTATCAGGAACACGGAGTGGGTTTACTGCCAGTCAGTTATCGGGAACACGGAGTGGGTTTACTGCCAGTCAGTTATCGGGAACACGGAGTGGGTTTACTGTCAGTCAGTTATCAGGAACACGGAGTGGGTTTACTGCCAGTCAGTTATCGGGAACACGGAGTGGGTTTACTGCCAGTCAGTTATCGGGAACACGGAGTGGGTTTACTGCCAGTCAGTTATCGGGAACACGGAGTGGGTTTACTGCCAGTCAGTTATCAGGAACACGGAGTGGGTTTACTGCCAGTCAGTTATCAGGAACACGGAGTGGGTTTACTGCCAGTCAGTTATCGGGAACACGGAGTGGGTTTACTGCCAGTCAGTTATCAGGAACACGGAGTGGGTTTACTGCCAGTCAGTTATCGGGAACACGGAGTGGGTTTACTGCCAGTCAGTTATCGGGAACACGGAGTGGGTTTACTGTCAGTCAGTTATCAGGAACACGGAGTGGGTTTACTGCCAGTCAGTTATCGGGAACACGGAGTGGGTTTACTGCCAGTCAGTTATCGGGAACACGGAGTGGGTTTACTGCCAGTCAGTTATCGGGAACACGGAGTGGGTTTACTGCCAGTCAGTTATCAGGAACACGGAGTGGGTTTACTGCCAGTCAGTTATCAGGAACACGGAGTGGGTTTACTGCCAGTCAGTTATCAGGAACACGGAGCGGTTTACTGCCAGTCAGTTATCAGGAACACGGAGTGGGTTTACTGCCAGTCAGTTATCGGGAACACGGAGTGGGTTTACTGCCAGTCAGTTATCGGGAACACGGAGTGGGTTTATTCCCAGTCAGTTATCGGGAACACGGAGTGGGTTTACTGCCAGTCAGTTATCAGGAACACGGAGTGGGTTTACTGCCAGTCAGTTATCAGGAACACGGAGTGGGTTTACTGCCAGTCAGTTATCGGGAACACGGAGTGGGTTTACTGCCAGTCAGTTATCGGGAACACGGAGTGGGTTTACTGCCAGTCAGTTATCGGGAACACGGAGTGGGTTTACTGCCAGTCAGTTATCGGGAACACGGAGTGGGTTTACTGCCAGTCAGTTATCGGGAACACGGAGTGGGTTTACTGCCAGTCAGTTATCGGGAACACGGAGTGGGTTTACTGTCAGTCAGTTATCAGGAACACGGAGTGGGTTTATTCCCAGTCAGTTATCGGGAACACGGAGTGGGTTTACTGCCAGTCAGTTATCGGGAACACGGAGTGGGTTTACTGCCAGTCAGTTATCGGGAACACGGAGTGGGTTTACTGCCAGTCAGTTATCGGGAACACGGAGTGGGTTTACTGCCAGTCAGTTATTGGGAACACGGAGTGGGTTTACTGCCAGTCAGTTATCGGGAACACGGAGTGGGTTTACTGCCAGTCAGTTATCGGGAACACGGAGTGGGTTTACTGCCAGTCAGTTATCGGGAACACGGAGTGGGTTTACTGCCAGTCAGTTATCGGGAACACGGAGTGGGTTTACTGCCAGTCAGTTATCAGGAACACGGAGTGGGTTTACTGCCAGTCAGTTATCGGGAACACGGAGTGGGTTTACTGCCAGTCAGTTATCGGGAACACGGAGTGGGTTTATTCCCAGTCAGTTATCAGGAATACGGAGCGGTTTACTGCCAGTCAGTTATCAGGAACACGGAGCGGTTTACTGCCAGTCAGTTATCAGGAACACGGAGTGGGTTTACTGCCAGTCAGTTATCAGGAATACGGAGCGGTTTACTGCCAGTCAGTTATCAGGAACACGGAGCGGTTTACTGCCAGTCAGTTATCGGGAACACGGAGTGGGTTTATTCCCAGTCAGTTATCGGGAACACGGAGTGGGTTTACTGCCAGTCAGTTATCGGGAACACGGAGTGGGTTTACTGCCAGTCAGTTATCGGGAACGCGGAGTGGGTTTACTGCCAGTCAGTTATCAGGAACACGGAGTGGGTTTATTCCCAGTCAGTTATCGGGAACACGGAGTGGGTTTACTGCCAGTCAGTTATCAGGAACACGGAGTGGGTTTATTCCCAGTCAGTTATCGGGAACACGGAGCGGTTTACTGCCAGTCAGTTATCGGGAACACGGAGTGGGTTTATTCCCAGTCAGTTATCGGGAACACGGAGTGGGTTTACTGCCAGTCAGTTATCAGGAACACGGAGTGGGTTTACTGCCAGTCAGTTATCAGGAACACGGAGTGGGTTTACTGCCAGTCAGTTATCAGGAACACGGAGTGGGTTTACTGCCAGTCAGTTATCAGGAACACGGAGTGGGTTTACTGCCAGTCAGTTATCGGGAACACGGAGTGGGTTTACTGCCAGTCAGTTATCGGGAACACGGAGTGGGTTTACTGCCAGTCAGTTATCGGGAACACGGAGTGGGTTTACTGCCAGTCAGTTATCGGGAACACGGAGTGGGTTTACTGCCAGTCAGTTATCAGGAACACGGAGTGGGTTTACTGCCAGTCAGTTATCGGGAACACGGAGTGGGTTTACTGCCAGTCAGTTATCAGGAACACGGAGTGGTTTACTGTCAGTCAGTTATCGGGAACACGGAGTGGGTTTACTGCCAGTCAGTTATCAGGAACACGGAGTGGGTTTACTGCCAGTCAGTTATCGGGAACACGGAGTGGGTTTACTGCCAGTCAGTTATCGGGAACACGGAGTGGGTTTATTCCCAGTCAGTTATCAGGAACACGGAGTGGTTTACTGCCAGTCAGTTATCGGGAACACGGAGTGGGTTTACTGCCAGTCAGTTATCGGGAACACGGAGTGGGTTTACTGCCAGTCAGTTATCAGGAACACGGAGTGGTTTACTGCCAGTCAGTTATCGGGAACACGGAGTGGGTTTACTGCCAGTCAGTTATCAGGAACACGGAGTGGGTTTACTGCCAGTCAGTTATCAGGAACACGGAGTGGGTTTACTGCCAGTCAGTTATCGGGAACACGGAGTGGGTTTACTGCCAGTCAGTTATCAGGAACACGGAGTGGTTTACTGCCAGTCAGTTATCGGGAACACGGAGTGGGTTTACTGCCAGTCAGTTATCAGGAACACGGAGTGGGTTTACTGCCAGTCAGTTATCAGGAACACGGAGTGGGTTTACTGCCAGTCAGTTATCAGGAACACGGAGTGGGTTTACTGCCAGTCAGTTATCAGGAACACGGAGTGGGTTTACTGCCAGGCAGTTATCGGGAACACGGAGTGGTTTACTGCCAGTCAGTTATCGGGAACACGGAGTGGGTTTACTGCCAGTCAGTTATCAGGAACACGGAGTGGGTTTACTGCCAGGCAGTTATCGGGAACACGGAGTGGGTTTACTGCCAGTCAGTTATCGGGAACACGGAGTGGTTTACTGCCAGTCAGTTATCGGGAACACGGAGTGGGTTTACTGCCAGTCAGTTATCAGGAACACGGAGTGGGTTTACTGCCAGGCAGTTATCGGGAACACGGAGTGGTTTACTGCCAGTCAGTTATCGGGAACACGGAGTGGGTTTACTGCCAGTCAGTTATCGGGAACACGGAGTGGGTTTACTGCCAGTCAGTTATCGGGAACACGGAGTGGTTTACTGCCAGTCAGTTATCGGGAACACGGAGTGGGTTTACTGCCAGTCAGTTATCGGGAACACGGAGTGGGTTTACTGCCAGTCAGTTATCGGGAACACGGAGTGGTTTACTGCCAGTCAGTTATCGGGAACACGGAGTGGGTTTACTGCCAGTCAGTTATCAGGAACACGGAGTGGGTTTACTGCCAGGCAGTTATCGGGAACACGGAGTGGTTTACTGCCAGTCAGTTATCGGGAACACGGAGTGGGTTTACTGCCAGTCAGTTATCAGGAACACGGAGTGGGTTTACTGCCAGGCAGTTATCGGGAACACGGAGTGGTTTACTGCCAGTCAGTTATCGGGAACACGGAGTGGGTTTACTGCCAGTCAGTTATCGGGAACACGGAGTGGGTTTACTGCCAGTCAGTTATCAGGAACACGGAGTGGGTTTACTGCCAGGCAGTTATCGGGAACACGGAGTGGTTTACTGCCAGTCAGTTATCAGGAACACGGAGTGGGTTTACTGCCAGTCAGTTATCGGGAACACGGAGTGGGTTTACTGTCAGTCAGTTATCGGGAACACGGAGCGGTTTACTGCCAGTCAGTTATCGGGAACACGGAGTGGGTTTACTGCCAGTCAGTTATCGGGAACACGGAGTGGTTTTACTGCCAGGCAGTTATCGGGAACACGGAGTGGGTTTACTGCCAGTCAGTTATCAGGAACACGGAGTGGGTTTACTGCCAGTCAGTTATCAGGAACACGGAGTGGGTTTACTGCCAGTCAGTTATCAGGAACACGGAGTGGGTTTATTGCCAGGCAGTTATCGGGAACACGGAGTGGGTTTACTGCCAGTCAGTTATCAGGAACACGGAGTGGGTTTACTGCCAGGCAGTTATCGGGAACACGGAGTGGTTTACTGCCAGTCAGTTATCAGGAACACGGAGTGGGTTTACTGCCAGTCAGTTATCGGGAACACGGAGTGGTTTTACTGCCAGGCAGTTATCGGGAACACGGAGTGGGTTTACTGCCAGTCAGTTATCGGGAACACGGAGTGGGTTTACTGCCAGTCAGTTATCGGGAACACGGAGTGGGTTTACTGCCAGTCAGTTATCAGGAACACGGAGTGGGTTTACTGCCAGGCAGTTATCGGGAACACGGAGTGGTTTACTGCCAGTCAGTTATCAGGAACACGGAGTGGGTTTACTGCCAGGCAGTTAACGGGAACACGGAGCGGTTTACTGCCAGTCAGTCAGTTATCGGGAACACGGAGTGGGTTTACTGCCAGGCAGTTAACGGGAACACGGAGCGGTTTACTGCCAGTCAGTCAGTTATCGGGAACACGGAGTGGGTTTACTGCCAGTCAGTTATCGGGAACACGGAGTGGGTTTACTGCCAGTCAGTTATCGGGAACACGGAGTGGGTTTACTGCCAGTCAGTTATCGGGAACACGGAGTGGGTTTACTGTCAGTCAGTTATCGGGAACACGGAGTGGGTTTACTGCCAGTCAGTTATCGGGAACACGGAGTGGGTTTACTGCCAGTCAGTTATCGGGAACACGGAGTGGGTTTACTGCCAGTCAGTTATCGGGAACACGGAGTGGGTTTACTGCCAGTCAGTTATCGGGAACACGGAGTGGGTTTATTCCCAGTCAGTTATCAGGAACACGGAGTGGGTTTACTGCCAGTCAGTTATCAGGAACACGGAGTGGGTTTACTGCCAGTCAGTTATCGGGAACACGGAGTGGGTTTACTGCCAGTCAGTTATCGGGAACACGGAGTGGGTTTATTCCCAGTCAGTTATCAGGAACACGGAGTGGGTTTACTGCCAGTCAGTTATCGGGAACACGGAGTGGGTTTACTGCCAGTCAGTTATCGGGAACACGGAGCGGTTTACTGCCAGTCAGTTATCAGGAACACGGAGTGGGTTTACTGCCAGTCAGTTATCGGGAACACGGAGTGGGTTTACTGCCAGTCAGTTATCGGGAACACGGAGTGGGTTTACTGCCAGTCAGTTATCGGGAACACGGAGCGGTTTACTGCCAGTCAGTTATCAGGAACACGGAGTGGGTTTACTGCCAGTCAGTTATCGGGAACACGGAGTGGGTTTACTGCCAGTCAGTTATCAGGAACACGGAGCGGTTTACTGCCAGTCAGTTATCAGGAACACGGAGTGGGTTTACTGCCAGTCAGTTATCGGGAACACGGAGTGGGTTTACTGCCAGTCAGTTATCAGGAACACGGAGTGGGTTTACTGCCAGTCAGTTATCAGGAACACGGAGTGGGTTTACTGCCAGTCAGTTATCAGGAACACGGAGTGGGTTTACTGCCAGTCAGTTATCGGGAACACGGAGTGGGTTTACTGCCAGTCAGTTATCAGGAACACGGAGTGGGTTTACTGCCAGTCAGTTATCGGGAACACGGAGCGGTTTACTGCCAGTCAGTTATCGGGAACACGGAGCGGTTTACTGCCAGTCAGTTATCGGGAACACGGAGTGGGTTTATTCCCAGTCAGTTATCAGGAACACGGAGTGGGTTTATTCCCAGTCAGTTATCGGGAACACGGAGTGGGTTTACTGCCAGTCAGTTATCAGGAACACGGAGTGGGTTTATTCCCAGTCAGTTATCGGGAACACGGAGTGGGTTTATTCCCAGTCAGTTATCGGGAACACGGAGTGGGTTTACTGCCAGTCAGTTATCGGGAACACGGAGTGGGTTTATTCCCAGTCAGTTATCAGGAACACGGAGTGGGTTTATTCCCAGTCAGTTATCGGGAACACGGAGTGGGTTTATTCCCAGTCAGTTATCAGGAACACGGAGTGGGTTTATTCCCAGTCAGTTATCAGGAACACGGAGTGGGTTTATTCCCAGTCAGTTATCGGGAACACGGAGTGGGTTTACTGCCAGTCAGTTATCGGGAACACGGAGTGGGTTTACTGCCAGTCAGTTATCGGGAACACGGAGTGGGTTTACTGCCAGTCAGTTATCGGGAACACGGAGTGGGTTTACTGCCAGTCAGTTATCAGGAACACGGAGTGGGTTTATTCCCAGTCAGTTATCGGGAACACGGAGTGGGTTTACTGCCAGTCAGTTATCGGGAACACGGAGCGGTTTACTGCCAGTCAGTTATCGGGAACACGGAGCGGTTTACTGCCAGTCAGTTATCGGGAACACGGAGTGGGTTTATTCCCAGTCAGTTATCAGGAACACGGAGTGGGTTTATTCCCAGTCAGTTATCGGGAACACGGAGTGGGTTTACTGCCAGTCAGTTATCAGGAACACGGAGTGGGTTTATTCCCAGTCAGTTATCGGGAACACGGAGTGGGTTTATTCCCAGTCAGTTATCAGGAACACGGAGCGGTTTATTCCCAGTCAGTTATCGGGAACACGGAGTGGGTTTACTGCCAGTCAGTTATCAGGAACACGGAGTGGGTTTACTGTCAGTCAGTTATCGGGAACACGGAGTGGGTTTACTGCCAGTCAGTTATCAGGAACACGGAGTGGGTTTACTGCCAGTCAGTTATCGGGAACACGGAGTGGGTTTACTGCCAGTCAGTTATCGGGAACACGGAGTGGGTTTATTCCCAGTCAGTTATCAGGAACACGGAGTGGGTTTACTGCCAGTCAGTTATCGGGAACACGGAGTGGGTTTACTGCCAGTCAGTTATCGGGAACACGGAGTGGGTTTACTGCCAGTCAGTTATCGGGAACACGGAGTGGGTTTACTGCCAGTCAGTTATCGGGAACACGGAGTGGGTTTACTGCCAGTCAGTTATCGGGAACACGGAGTGGGTTTACTGCCAGTCAGTTATCGGGAACACGGAGTGGGTTTACTGCCAGTCAGTTATCAGGAACACGGAGTGGGTTTACTGCCAGTCAGTTATCAGGAACACGGAGTGGGTTTACTGCCAGTCAGTTATCAGGAACACGGAGTGGGTTTACTGCCAGTCAGTTATCAGGAACACGGAGTGGGTTTACTGCCAGTCAGTTATCGGGAACACGGAGTGGGTTTACTGCCAGTCAGTTATCGGGAACACGGAGTGGGTTTACTGCCAGTCAGTTATCAGGAACACGGAGTGGGTTTACTGCCAGTCAGTTATCGGGAACACGGAGTGGGTTTACTGCCAGTCAGTTATCGGGAACACGGAGTGGGTTTACTGTCAGTCAGTTATCGGGAACACGGAGTGGGTTTACTGTCAGTCAGTTATCGGGAACACGGAGTGGGTTTACTGCCAGTCAGTTATCGGGAACACGGAGTGGGTTTACTGCCAGTCAGTTATCGGGAACACGGAGTGGGTTTACTGCCAGTCAGTTATCGGGAACACGGAGTGGGTTTACTGCCAGTCAGTTATCAGGAACACGGAGTGGGTTTACTGCCAGTCAGTTATCAGGAACACGGAGTGGGTTTACTGCCAGTCAGTCAGTTATCGGGAACACGGAGTGGGTTTATTCCCAGTCAGTTATCGGGAACACGGAGTGGGTTTACTGCCAGTCAGTTATCAGGAACACGGAGTGGGTTTACTGCCAGTCAGTTATCAGGAACACGGAGTGGGTTTATTCCCAGTCAGTTATCAGGAACACGGAGTGGGTTTACAGCCAGTCAGTTATCAGGAACACGGAGTGGGTTTACTGCCAGTCAGTTATCAGGAACACGGAGTGGGTTTACTGCCAGTCAGTTATCGGGAACACGGAGTGGGTTTACTGCCAGTCAGTCAGTTATCGGGAACACGGAGTGGGTTTATTCCCAGTCAGTTATCGGGAACACGGAGTGGGTTTACTGTCAGTCAGTTATCGGGAACACGGAGTGGGTTTACTGCCAGTCAGTCAGTTATCGGGAACACGGAGTGGGTTTATTCCCAGTCAGTTATCGGGAACACGGAGTGGGTTTACTGCCAGTCAGTTATCAGGAACACGGAGTGGGTTTACTGCCAGTCAGTTATCAGGAACACGGAGTGGGTTTATTCCCAGTCAGTTATCAGGAACACGAAGTGGGTTTACAGCCAGTCAGTTATCAGGAACACGGAGTGGTTTACTGCCAGTCAGTTATCAGGAACACGGAGTGGGTTTACTGCCAGTCAGTTATCAGGAACACGGAGTGGGTTTACTGCCAGTCAGTTATCGGGAACACGGAGTGGGTTTACTGCCAGTCAGTTATCGGGAACACGGAGTGGGTTTATTCCCAGTCAGTTATCGGGAACACGGAGTGGGTTTACTGCCAGTCAGTTATCAGGAACACGGAGTGGGTTTACTGCCAGTCAGTTATCAGGAACACGGAGTGGGTTTACTGCCAGTCAGTTATCAGGAACACGGAGTGGGTTTATTCCCAGTCAGTTATCGGGAACACGGAGCGGGTTTACTGCCAGTCAGTTATCGGGAACACGGAGTGGGTTTATTCCCAGTCAGTTATCGGGAACACGGAGCGGTTTACTGCCAGTCAGTTATCAGGAACACGGAGTGGGTTTACTGCCAGTCAGTCAGTTATCGGGAACACGGAGCGGTTTACTGCCAGTCAGTTATCGGGAACACGGAGTGGGTTTACTGCCAGTCAGTTATCGGGAACACGGAGTGGGTTTACTGTCAGTCAGTTATCGGGAACACGGAGTGGGTTTACTGCCAGTCAGTTATCGGGAACACGGAGTGGGTTTACTGCCAGTCAGTTATCGGGAACACGGAGTGGGTTTACTGCCAGTCAGTTATCGGGAACACGGAGCGGTTTACTGCCAGTCAGTTATCAGGAACACGGAGTGGTTTACTGCCAGTCAGTTATCGGGAACACGGAGTGGGTTTATTCCCAGTCAGTTATCGGGAACACGGAGTGGGTTTACTGCCAGTCAGTTATCGGGAACACGGAGTGGGTTTACTGCCAGTCAGTTATCGGGAACACGGAGTGGGTTTACTGCCAGTCAGTTATCGGGAACACGGAGTGGGTTTACTGCCAGTCAGTTATCAGGAACACGGAGTGGGTTTACTGCCAGTCAGTTATCAGGAACACGGAGTGGGTTTACTGCCAGTCAGTTATCAGGAACACGGAGTGGGTTTACTGCCAGTCAGTTATCAGGAACACGGAGTGGGTTTACTGCCAGTCAGTTATCGGGAACACGGAGTGGGTTTACTGCCAGTCAGTTATCAGGAACACGGAGTGGGTTTACTGCCAGTCAGTTATCGGGAACACGGAGTGGGTTTACTGCCAGTCAGTTATCGGGAACACGGAGCGGTTTACTGCCAGTCAGTTATCGGGAACACGGAGTGGGTTTACTGCCAGTCAGTTATCAGGAACACGGAGTGGGTTTACTGCCAGTCAGTTATCGGGAACACGGAGTGGGTTTACTTCCAGTCAGTTATCGGGAACACGGAGTGGGTTTACTGCCAGTCAGTTATCAGGAACACGGAGTGGGTTTACTGCCAGTCAGTTATCGGGAACACGGAGTGGGTTTACTGCCAGTCAGTTATCGGGAACACGGAGTGGGTTTACTGCCAGTCAGTTATCAGGAACACGGAGTGGGTTTACTGCCAGTCAGTTATCGGGAACACGGAGTGGGTTTATTCCCAGTCAGTTATCAGGAACACGGAGTGGGTTTACTGCCAGTCAGTTATCAGGAACACGGAGTGGGTTTACGGCCAGTCAGTTATCAGGAACACGGAGTGGGTTTACTGCCAGTCAGTTATCGGGAACACGGAGTGGGTTTACTGCCAGTCAGTTATCGGGAACACGGAGTGGGTTTACTGCCAGTCAGTTATCGGGAACACGGAGTGGGTTTACTGCCAGTCAGTTATCGGGAACACGGAGTGGGTTTACTGCCAGTCAGTTATCAGGAACACGGAGTGGGTTTACTGCCAGTCAGTTATCGGGAACACGGAGTGGGTTTACTGCCAGTCAGTTATCAGGAACACGGAGTGGGTTTACTGCCAGTCAGTTATCGGGAACACGGAGTGGGTTTACTGCCAGTCAGTTATCGGGAACACGGAGTGTGTTTACTGCCAGTCAGATATCGGGAACACGGATTGGGTTTACTGCCAGTCAGTTATCGGGAACACGGAGTGGGTTTATTCCCAGTCAGTTATCGGGAACAAGGAGTGGGTTTACTGCCAGTCAGTTATCGGGAACACGGAGTGGGTTTACTGCCAGTCAGTTATCGGGAACACGGAGTGGGTTTACTGCCAGTCAGTTATCGGGAACACGGAGTGGGTTTATTCCCAGTCAGTTATCGGGAACACGGAGTGGGTTTACTGCCAGTCAGTTATCGGGAACACGGAGTGGGTTTACTGCCAGTCAGTTATCGGGAACACGGAGTGGGTTTACTGCCAGTCAGTTATCAGGAACACGGAGTGGGTTTACTGCCAGTCAGTTATCGGGAACACGGAGTGGGTTTACTGCCAGTCAGTTATCGGGAACACGGAGTGGGTTTACTGCCAGTCAGTTATCAGGAACTCGGAGTGGGTTTACTGCCAGTCAGTTATCGGGAACACGGAGTGGGTTTACTGCCAGTCAGTTATCGGGAACACGGAGTGGGTTTACTGCCAGTCAGTTATCGGGAACACGGAGTGGGTTTACTGCCAGTCAGTTATCGGGAACACGGAGTGGGTTTACTGCCAGTCAGTTATCGGGA
This sequence comes from Scyliorhinus torazame, assembly GCF_047496885.1. Taxonomy (NCBI): domain Eukaryota; kingdom Metazoa; phylum Chordata; class Chondrichthyes; order Carcharhiniformes; family Scyliorhinidae; genus Scyliorhinus; species Scyliorhinus torazame. Next base: position 210,708,091 of record NC_092721.1, on the reverse strand, counting down.
ACACGGAGCGGTTTACTGCCAGTCAGTTATCGGGAACACGGAGCGGTTTACTGCCAGTCAGTTATCGGGAACACGGAGTGGGTTTATTCCCAGTCAGTTATCGGGAACACGGAGTGGGTTTATTCCCAGTCAGTTATCGGGAACACGGAGTGGGTTTACTGCCAGTCAGTTATCAGGAACACGGAGTGGGTTTACTGCCAGTCAGTTATCGGGAACACGGAGTGGGTTTACTGCCAGTCAGTTATCAGGAACACGGAGTGGGTTTACTGTCAGTCAGTCAGTTATCGGGAACACGGAGTGGGTTTCCTGCCAGTCAGTTATCGGGAACACGGAGTGGGTTTCCTGCCAGTCAGTTATCGGGAACACGGAGTGGGTTTACTGCCAGTCAGTTATCGGGAACACGGAGTGGGTTTACTGCCAGTCAGTTATCGGGAACACAGAGTGGGTTTACTGCCAGTCAGTTATCAGGAACACGGAGCGGTTTACTGCCAGTCAGTTATCAGGAACACGGAGTGGGTTTACTGCCAGTCAGTTATCGGGAACACGGAGTGGGTTTACTGCCAGTCAGTTATCGGGAACACGGAGCGGTTTACTGCCAGTCAGTTATCGGGAACACGGAGTGGGTTTACTGCCAGTCAGTTATCGGGAACACGGAGTGGGTTTATTCCCAGTCAGTTATCAGGAACACGGAGTGGGTTTACTGCCAGTCAGTTATCAGGAACACGGAGTGGGTTTACTGCCAGTCAGTTATCGGGAACACGGAGTGGGTTTACTTCCAGTCAGTTATCGGGAACACGGAGTGGGTTTACTGCCAGTCAGTTATCAGGAACACGGAGTGGGTTTACTGCCAGTCAGTTATCGGGAACACGGAGTGGGTTTACTGCCAGTCAGTTATCGGGAACACGGAGTGGGTTTACTGCCAGTCAGTTATCGGGAACACGGAGTGGGTTTACTGTCAGTCAGTTATCGGGAACACGGAGTGGGTTTACTGCCAGTCAGTTATCGGGAACACGGAGTGGGTTTACTGCCAGTCAGTTATCGGGAACACGGAGTGGGTTTACTGCCAGTCAGTTATCGGGAACACGGAGTGGGTTTACTTCCAGTCAGTTATCGGGAACACGGAGTGGGTTTACTGCCAGTCAGTTATCAGGAACACGGAGTGGGTTTACTGCCAGTCAGTTATCGGGAACACGGAGTGGGTTTACTGCCAGTCAGTTATCGGGAACACGGAGTGGGTTTACTGCCAGTCAGTTATCGGGAACACGGAGTGGGTTTACTGCCAGTCAGTTATCGGGAACACGGAGTGGGTTTACTGTCAGTCAGTTATCGGGAACACGGAGTGGGTTTACTGCCAGTCAGTTATCAGGAACACGGAGTGGGTTTACTGCCAGTCAGTTATCGGGAACACGGAGTGGGTTTACTGCCAGTCAGTTATCAGGAACACGGAGTGGGTTTATTCCCAGTCAGTTATCGGGAACACGGAGTGGGTTTACTGCCAGTCAGTTATCGGGAACACGGAGTGGGTTTACTGTCAGTCAGTTATCGGGAACACGGAGTGGGTTTACTGCCAGTCAGTTATCAGGAACACGGAGTGGGTTTACTGCCAGTCAGTTATCGGGAACACGGAGTGGGTTTACTGCCAGTCAGTTATCGGGAACACGGAGTGGGTTTACTGCCAGTCAGTTATCAGGAACACGGAGTGGGTTTACTGCCAGTCAGTTATCGGGAACACGGAGTGGGTTTACGGCCAGTCAGTTATCGGGAACACGGAGTGGGTTTACTGTCAGTCAGTTATCGGGAACACGGAGTGGGTTTACTGCCAGTCAGTTATCAGGAACACGGAGTGGGTTTACTGCCAGTCAGTTATCGGGAACACGGAGTGGGTTTATTGCCAGTCTGTTATCGGGAACACGGAGTGGGTTTACTGTCAGTCAGTTATCAGGAACACGGAGTGGGTTTACTGCCAGTCAGTTATCGGGAACACGGAGTGGGTTTACTGCCAGTCAGTTATCGGGAACACGGAGTGGGTTTACTGTCAGTCAGTTATCGGGAACACGGAGCGGGTTTACTGCCAGTCAGTTATCGGGAACACGGAGTGGGTTTATTGCCAGTCAGTTATCAGGAACACGGAGTGGGTTTACTGCCAGTCAGTTATCGGGAACACGGAGTGGGTTTACTGCCAGTCAGTTATCGGGAACACGGAGTGTGTTTACTGCCAGTCAGATATCGGGAACACGGATTGGGTTTACTGCCAGTCAGTTATCGGGAACACGGAGTGGGTTTACTGCCAGTCAGTTATCGGGAACACGGAGTGGGTTTACTGCCAGTCAGTTATCAGGAACACGGAGTGGGTTTACGGCCAGTCAGTTATCAGGAACACGGAGTGGGTTTACTGCCAGTCAGTTATCAGGAACACGGAGTGGGTTTACTGCCAGTCAGTTATCGGGAACACGGATTGGGTTTACTGCCAGTCAGTTATCGGGAACACGGAGCGGTTTACTGCCAGTCAGTTATCGGGAACACGGAGTGGGTTTACTGCCAGTCAGTTATCGGGAACACGGAGTGGGTTTACGGCCAGTCAGTTATCAGGAACACGGAGTGGGTTTACTGCCAGTCAGTTATCAGGAACACGGAGTGGGTTTACTGCCAGTCAGTTATCAGGAACACGGAGTGGGTTTACTGCCAGTCAGTTATCGGGAACACGGAGTGGGTTTACTGTCAGTCAGTTATCAGGAACACGGAGTGGGTTTACTGCCAGTCAGTTATCGGGAACACGGAGTGGGTTTACGGCCAGTCAGTTATCAGGAACACGGAGTGGGTTTACGGCCAGTCAGTTATCAGGAACACGGAGTGGGTTTACTGCCAGTCAGTTATCGGGAACACGGAGTGGGTTTACTGCCAGTCAGTTATCGGGAACACGGAGTGGGTTTATTCCCAGTCAGTTATCAGGAACACGGAGTGGGTTTACTGCCAGTCAGTTATCGGGAACACGGAGTGGGTTTACGGCCAGTCAGTTATCAGGAACACGGAGTGGTTTACTGCCAGTCAGTTATCGGGAACACGGAGTGGGTTTATTCCCAGTCAGTTATCGGGAACACGGAGTGGGTTTACGGCCAGTCAGTTATCAGGAACACGGAGTGGGTTTACGGCCAGTCAGTTATCGGGAACACGGAGTGGGTTTACTGCCAGTCAGTTATCGGGAACACGGAGTGGGTTTATTCCCAGTCAGTTATCAGGAACACGGAGTGGGTTTACTGGCAGTCAGTTATCGGGAACACGGAGTGGGTTTACGGCCAGTCAGTTATCAGGAACACGGAGTGGGTTTATTCCCAGTCAGTTATCGGGAACACGGAGTGGGTTTACTGCCAGTCAGTTATCGGGAACACGGAGTGGGTTTACTGCCAGTCAGTTATCAGGAACACGGAGTGGGTTTACGGCCAGTCAGTTATCAGGAACACGGAGTGGGTTTACTGCCAGTCAGTTATCGGGAACACGGAGTGGGTTTACTGCCAGTCAGTTATCGGGAACACGGAGTGGTTTACTGCCAGTCAGTTATCGGGAACACGGAGTGGGTTTACTGCCAGTCAGTTATCGGGAACACGGAGTGGTTTACTGCCAGTCAGTTATCAGGAACACGGAGTGGGTTTATTCCCAGTCAGTTATCGGGAACACGGAGTGGGTTTACGGCCAGTCAGTTATCAGGAACACGGAGTGGATTTACTGCCAGTCAGTTATCGGGAACACGGAGTGGGTTTACTGCCAGTCAGTTATCAGGAACACGGAGTGGGTTTACTGTCAGTCAGTTATCAGGAACACGGAGTGGGTTTACTGTCAGTCAGTTATCGGGAACACGGAGTGGGTTTATTCCCAGTCAGTTATCGGGAACACGGAGTGGGTTTACTGCCAGTCAGTTATCAGGAACACGGAGTGGGTTTACTGCCAGTCAGTTATCAGGAACACGGAGTGGGTTTACTGTCAGTCAGTTATCAGGAACACGGAGCGGTTTACTGTCAGTCAGTTATCGGGAACACGGAGTGGGTTTATTCCCAGTCAGTTATCGGGAACACGGAGCGGTTTACTGCCAGTCAGTTATCGGGAACACGGAGTGGGTTTATTCCCAGTCAGTTATCGGGAACACGGAGTGGGTTTACGGCCAGTCAGTTATCAGGAACACGGAGTGGGTTTACTGTCAGTCAGTTATCAGGAACACGGAGCGGTTTACTGTCAGTCAGTTATCGGGAACACGGAGTGGGTTTACTGCCAGTCAGTTATCAGGAACACGGAGTGGGTTTACTGCCAGTCAGTTATCGGGAACACGGAGTGGGTTTATTCCCAGTCAGTTATCAGGAACACGGAGTGGGTTTACTGCCAGTCAGTTATCGGGAACACGGAGCGGTTTACTGCCAGTCAGTTATCGGGAACACGGAGTGGGTTTACTGCCAGTCAGTTATCGGGAACACGGAGTGGGTTTACTGCCAGTCAGTTATCAGGAACACAGAGTGGGTTTACTGCCAGTCAGTTATCGGGAACACGGAGTGGGTTTACTGCCAGTCAGTTATCAGGAACACGGAGCGGGTTTACTGCCAGTCAGTTATCGGGAACACGGAGTGGGTTTACTGCCAGTCAGTTATCAGGAACACGGAGTGGGTTTACTGCCAGTCAGTTATCAGGAACACGGAGTGGGTTTACTGCCAGTCTGTTATCGGGAACACGGAGTGGGTTTACTGCCAGTCAGTTATCGGGAACACGGAGTGGGTTTACTGCCAGTCAGTTATCGGGAACACGGAGTGGGTTTACTGCCAGTCAGTTATCGGGAACACGGAGTGGTTTACTGCCAGTCAGTTATCGGGAACACGGAGTGGGTTTACTGCCAGTCAGTTATCGGGAACACGGAGTGTGTTTACTGCCAGTCAGATATCGGGAACACGGATTGGGTTTACTGCCAGTCAGTTATCGGGAACACGGAGTGGGTTTACTGCCAGTCAGTTATCGGGAACACGGAGTGGGTTTACTGCCAGTCAGTTATCGGGAACACGGAGTGGGTTTATTCCCAGTCAGTTATCGGGAACAAGGAGTGGGTTTACTGCCAGTCAGTTATCGGGAACACGGAGTGGGTTTACTGCCAGTCAGTTATCGGGAACACGGAGTGGGTTTACTGCCAGTCAGTTATCAGGAACACGGAGTGGGTTTACTGCCAGTCAGTCAGTTATCGGGAACACGGAGTGGGTTTACTGCCAGTCAGTTATCGGGAACACGGAGTGGGTTTACTGCCAGTCAGTTATCGGGAACACGGAGCGGGTTTATTCCCAGTCAGTTATCGGGAACAAGGAGTGGGTTTACTGCCAGTCAGTCAGTTATCGGGAACACGGAGTGGGTTTACTGCCAGTCACTTATCGGGAACACGGAGTGGGTTTACTGCCAGTCAGTTATCGGGAACACGGAGTGGGTTTATTCCCAGTCAGTTATCGGGAACAAGGAGTGGGTTTACTGCCAGTCAGTTATCGGGAACACGGAGTGGGTTTACTGCCAGTCAGTTATCGGGAACACGGAGTGGGTTTACTGCCAGTCAGTTATCAGGAACACGGAGTGGGTTTACTGCCAGTCAGTCAGTTATCGGGAACACGGAGTGGGTTTACTGCCAGGCAGTTATTGGGAACACGGAGTGGGTTTACTGCCAGTCAGTCAGTTATCAGGAACACGGAGTGGGTTTATTCCCAGTCAGTTATCTGGAACACGGAGTGGGTTTACTGCCAGGCAGTTATCAGGAACACGGAGCGGTTTACTGCCAGTCAGTTATCAGGAACACGGAGTGGGTTTACTGCCAGTCAGTTATCGGGAACACGGAGTGGGTTTACTGCCAGTCAGTTATCGGGAACACAGAGTGGGTTTACTGCCAGGCAGTTATCGGGAACACGGAGTGGGTTTACTGCCAGTCAGTTATCGGGAACACGGAGTGGGTTTATTCCCAGTCAGTTATCAGGAACACGGAGTGGGTTTATTCCCAGTCAGTTATCGGGAACACGGAGTGGGTTTACTGCCAGTCAGTTATCGGGAACACGGAGTGGGTTTACTGCCAGTCAGTTATCGGGATCACGGAGTGGGTTTACTGCCAGTCAGTTATCGGGAACAAGGAGTGGGTTTACTGCCAGTCAGTTATCGGGAACACGGAGTGGGTTTACTGCCAGTCAGTTATCGGGAACACGGAGTGGGTTTACTGCCAGTCAGTTATCGGGAACACGGAGTGGGTTTATTCCCAGTCAGTTATCGGGAACACGGAGTGGGTTTACTGCCAGTCAGTTATCGGGAACACGGAGTGGGTTTACTGCCAGTCAGTTATCGGGAACACGGAGTGGGTTTACTGCCAGTCAGTTATCAGGAACACGGAGTGGGTTTACTGCCAGTCAGTTATCGGGAACACGGAGTGGGTTTACTGCCAGTCAGTTATCGGGAACACGGAGTGGGTTTACTGCCAGTCAGTTATCAGGAACACGGAGTGGGTTTACTGCCAGTCAGTTATCGGGAACACGGAGCGGTTTACTGCCAGTCAGTTATCGGGAACACGGAGCGGTTTACTGCCAGTCAGTTATCGGGAACACGGAGTGGGTTTATTCCCAGTCAGTTATCGGGAACACGGAGTGGGTTTACTGCCAGTCAGTTATCAGGAACACGGAGTGGGTTTACTGCCAGTCAGTTATCGGGAACACGGAGTGGGTTTACTGCCAGTCAGTTATCAGGAACACGGAGTGGGTTTACTGTCAGTCAGTCAGTTATCGGGAACACGGAGTGGGTTTCCTGCCAGTCAGTTATCGGGAACACGGAGTGGGTTTCCTGCCAGTCAGTTATCGGGAACACGGAGTGGGTTTACTGCCAGTCAGTTATCGGGAACACGGAGTGGGTTTACTGCCAGTCAGTTATCGGGAACACAGAGTGGGTTTACTGCCAGTCAGTTATCAGGAACACGGAGCGGTTTACTGCCAGTCAGTTATCAGGAACACGGAGTGGGTTTACTGCCAGTCAGTTATCGGGAACACGGAGTGGGTTTACTGCCAGTCAGTTATCGGGAACACGGAGCGGTTTACTGCCAGTCAGTTATCGGGAACACGGAGTGGGTTTACTGCCAGTCAGTTATCGGGAACACGGAGTGGTTTACTGCCAGTCAGTTATCGGGAACACGGAGCGGTTTACTGCCAGTCAGTTATCGGGAACACGGAGTGGTTTACTGCCAGTCAGTTATCGGGAACACGGAGTGGGTTTATTCCCAGTCAGTTATCAGGAACACGGAGTGGGTTTACTGCCAGTCAGTTATCAGGAACACGGAGTGGGTTTACTGCCAGTCAGTTATCGGGAACACGGAGTGGGTTTACTTCCAGTCAGTTATCGGGAACACGGAGTGGGTTTACTGCCAGTCAGTTATCAGGAACACGGAGTGGGTTTACTGCCAGTCAGTTATCGGGAACACGGAGTGGGTTTACTGCCAGTCAGTTATCGGGAACACGGAGTGGGTTTACTGCCAGTCAGTTATCGGGAACACGGAGTGGGTTTACTGTCAGTCAGTTATCGGGAACACGGAGTGGGTTTACTGCCAGTCAGTTATCGGGAACACGGAGTGGGTTTACTGCCAGTCAGTTATCGGGAACACGGAGTGGGTTTACTGCCAGTCAGTTATCGGGAACACGGAGTGGGTTTACTTCCAGTCAGTTATCGGGAACACGGAGTGGGTTTACTGCCAGTCAGTTATCAGGAACACGGAGTGGGTTTACTGCCAGTCAGTTATCGGGAACACGGAGTGGGTTTACTGTCAGTCAGTTATCGGGAACACGGAGTGGGTTTACTGCCAGTCAGTTATCAGGAACACGGAGTGGGTTTACTGCCAGTCAGTTATCGGGAACACGGAGTGGGTTTACTGCCAGTCAGTTATCAGGAACACGGAGTGGGTTTATTCCCAGTCAGTTATCGGGAACACGGAGTGGGTTTACTGCCAGTCAGTTATCGGGAACACGGAGTGGGTTTACTGTCAGTCAGTTATCGGGAACACGGAGTGGGTTTACTGCCAGTCAGTTATCAGGAACACGGAGTGGGTTTACTGCCAGTCAGTTATCGGGAACACGGAGTGGGTTTACTGCCAGTCAGTTATCGGGAACACGGAGTGGGTTTACTGTCAGTCAGTTATCGGGAACACGGAGTGGGTTTACTGCCAGTCAGTTATCAGGAACACGGAGTGGGTTTACTGCCAGTCAGTTATCAGGAACACGGAGTGGGTTTACTGCCAGTCAGTTATCAGGAACACGGAGTGGGTTTACTGCCAGTCAGTTATCAGGAACACGGAGTGGGTTTACTGCCAGTCAGTTATCGGGAACACGGAGTGGGTTTACTGCCAGTCAGTTATCGGGAACACGGAGTGGGTTTACTGTCAGTCAGTTATCGGGAACACGGAGCGGGTTTACTGCCAGTCAGTTATCGGGAACACGGAGTGGGTTTATTGCCAGTCTGTTATCGGGAACACGGAGTGGGTTTACTGCCAGTCAGTTATCGGGAACACGGAGTGGGTTTACTGCCAGTCAGTTATCGGGAACACGGAGTGGGTTTACTGCCAGTCAGTTATCGGGAACACGGAGTGGGTTTACTGCCAGTCAGTTATCGGGAACACGGAGTGTGTTTACTGCCAGTCAGATATCGGGAACACGGATTGGGTTTACTGCCAGTCAGTTATCGGGAACACGGAGTGGGTTTACTGCCAGTCAGTTATCGGGAACACGGAGTGGGTTTACTGCCAGTCAGTTATCAGGAACACGGAGTGGGTTTACGGCCAGTCAGTTATCAGGAACACGGAGTGGGTTTACTGCCAGTCAGTTATCGGGAACACGGAGTGGGTTTACTGCCAGTCAGTTATCGGGAACACGGAGTGGGTTTACTGCCAGTCAGTTATCGGGAACACGGAGTGGGTTTACTGTCAGTCAGTTATCAGGAACACGGAGTGGGTTTACTGCCAGTCAGTTATCGGGAACACGGAGTGGGTTTACTGCCAGTCAGTTATCAGGAACACGGAGTGGGTTTACTGCCAGTCAGTTATCAGGAACACGGAGCGGGTTTACTGCCAGTCAGTTATCGGGAACACGGAGTGGGTTTACTGCCAGTCAGTTATCAGGAACACGGAGTGGGTTTACTGCCAGTCAGTTATCAGGAACACGGAGTGGGTTTACTGCCAGTCTGTTATCGGGAACACGGAGTGGGTTTACTGCCAGTCAGTTATCGGGAACACGGAGTGGGTTTACTGCCAGTCAGTTATCGGGAACACGGAGTGGGTTTACTGCCAGTCAGTTATCAGGAACACGGAGCGGTTTACTGCCAGTCAGTTATCGGGAACACGGAGTGGGTTTACTGCCAGTCAGTTATCGGGAACACGGAGTGGGTTTACTGCCAGTCAGTTATCGGGAACACGGAGTGGTTTACTGCCAGTCAGTTATCGGGAACACGGAGTGGGTTTACTGCCAGTCAGTTATCGGGAACACGGAGTGTGTTTACTGCCAGTCAGATATCGGGAACACGGATTGGGTTTACTGCCAGTCAGTTATCGGGAACACGGAGTGGGTTTACTGCCAGTCAGTTATCGGGAACACGGAGTGGGTTTACTGCCAGTCAGTTATCGGGAACACGGAGTGGGTTTATTCCCAGTCAGTTATCGGGAACAAGGAGTGGGTTTACTGCCAGTCAGTTATCGGGAACACGGAGTGGGTTTACTGCCAGTCAGTTATCGGGAACACGGAGTGGGTTTACTGCCAGTCAGTTATCAGGAACACGGAGTGGGTTTACTGCCAGTCAGTCAGTTATCGGGAACACGGAGTGGGTTTACTGCCAGTCAGTTATCGGGAACACGGAGTGGGTTTACTGCCAGTCAGTTATCGGGAACACGGAGCGGGTTTATTCCCAGTCAGTTATCGGGAACAAGGAGTGGGTTTACTGCCAGTCAGTCAGTTATCGGGAACACGGAGTGGGTTTACTGCCAGTCAGTTATCAGGAACACGGAGTGGGTTTACTGCCAGTCAGTTATCGGGAACACGGAGTGGGTTTACTGCCAGTCAGTTATCGGGAACACGGAGTGGGTTTATTCCCAGTCAGTTATCGGGAACAAGGAGTGGGTTTACTGCCAGTCAGTTATCGGGAACACGGAGTGGGTTTACTGCCAGTCAGTTATCGGGAACACGGAGTGGGTTTACTGCCAGTCAGTTATCAGGAACACGGAGTGGGTTTACTGCCAGTCAGTCAGTTATCGGGAACACGGAGTGGGTTTACTGCCAGGCAGTTATTGGGAACACGGAGTGGGTTTACTGCCAGTCAGTCAGTTATCAGGAACACGGAGTGGGTTTATTCCCAGTCAGTTATCTGGAACACGGAGTGGGTTTACTGCCAGGCAGTTATCAGGAACACGGAGCGGTTTACTGCCAGTCAGTTATCAGGAACACGGAGTGGGTTTACTGCCAGTCAGTTATCGGGAACACGGAGTGGGTTCACTGTCAGTCAGTTATCAGGAACACGGAGTGGGTTTACTGCCAGTCAGTTATCGGGAACACGGAGTGGGTTTACTGCCAGTCAGTTATCGGGAACACGGAGTGGGTTTACTGCCAGTCAGTTATCGGGAACACGGAGTGGGTTTACTGCCAGTCAGTTATCAGGAACACGGAGTGGGTTTATTCCCAGTCAGTTATCAGGAACACGGAGTGGGTTTACTGCCAGTCAGTTATCGGGAACACGGAGTGGGTTTATTCCCAGTCAGTTATCGGGAACACGGAGTGGGTTTACTGCCAGTCAGTTATCAGGAACACGGAGTGGGTTTACTGCGAGTCAGTTATCGGGAACACGGAGTGGGTTTATTCCCAGTCAGTTATCGGGAACACGGAGTGGGTTTACTGCCAGTCAGTTATCAGGAACACGGAGTGGGTTTACTGCCAGTCAGTTATCAGGAACACGGAGTGGGTTTCCTGCCAGGCAGTTATTGGGAACACGGAGTGGGTTTACTGTCAGGCAGTCAGTTATCAGGAACACGGGGTATATTGAGGGTATTTAGAGCATTTCCTCATTGACAGCCTTGCAGTGGAACACTTTCAGAGACTGATCGCGTGACGTCATTAGCCGTTTGAACGGGCACGTGGACATATAACATGTCAGCCGATAGAGTTTATATCTTCTGTAAGAATCCTTTCTGGCCTTCCTTTGTTCCCATTTGTTGTATTATTTTTGGTCTGTGTATCCACAGTGGCAGTGTGCCTGGAAGAGTCCTTGCCGGGAGAGTGTGTTCCTCGGCTTTGTATTTTGGAGAGGAGAAATCAGACTTGTCGAGTTAATCTTAGCCTCTGGCTTTGGAGGAAGTTGGTTCCATTGGCCAACTAGCAATAAATGGGTTAAAACTTTAAGACATAGGAACAGGAGTAGGCCCCTCGAGCCTGCGCTGCCATTCAGGATCATGGCTGATCCGACATTCCTCACGCCCACTTCCCTGCCCTTTCCCATAACCCTCGATTCCCTGACTGATCAAGAATCTATCTCAGCCTTAAATAGACACACGGACTCTGCCCCCCAGCTCTCTGTGGCGAGGAGTTCCAAAGACTCACAACCTTCTGAGAGAGGAAATTCCTCCTCAACTCAATCTGAAACTGTCCCCTTTATTCTGAGACTCTGCCCTCTGGTCCCAGACTCTCCCCTGAGGGGAGACATCCTCTCTGCATTTACCCTGTCAGCCCCTGGGGAATCCGACATGTTCCAATGAGATCCCCTCTCATTCGTCTAGTTTACAATGGGTAAAGTCCCAACCTGCTTAACCTTTGCTCAGAAGACAATCCCTCCACACCAGGGATCATCCGAGTGAACCTTCTCTGAACCCCCTCCAATGAAATAATATCTTTCCTTCAATAAGGGACGAAAACTGCTCCCATTGCTCCAGATGTGGTCCCACCAGTAACTTATACAGCTGCAGCAATTCTGAAACCCCTGGGAAATCCAATGAAACGGACTGCCAATCTGGTGGTGGTGGCTACCTTGAGAGTTTGGTGACAGTTTAGACGGCATTTTGCGGTGGGTACCATGTTGGTGCTGGCCCCAATTTGTGGAAATCATCGTTTTGTGCTGATGGTTTTGTACTCGCACTTTGTAGGGGGGAGGAGTTAGTGGTCAGGTGACTTGTTTGCAGGTGGTAGGTTTGCTAGTTTTGAGGAGTGGCTGGAGGAGTATAAGCTTCCAAGAGTTAACCAGGTACGAAACTTCATAGAATCCCTAAGTGCAGAAGGAGGCCATTCGGTCCATACTCCCCTACCTATGCCCAACTCATCCACCGTTTCCTACAACCCCACCCTAACGGGCAATATCCTGGCCAATCCACCTAACCTGCACGTCTTTGGACTATGGGAGGAAACCGGAGCACCCGGAGGAAACCCACGCACACACGGGGAGAACGTGCAAACTTTACACAAACTTCACCCCCCCCCCCCAATTGATGGACAGAGTTCTCTCTGTGGGCGATGTAGGGGAGGGGCCGGTGTCGGAGATCCATGGTCAGCTGGTGACGATGGAGCGGGTCCTGTTGGACAAGATTAAAATGAGGTGGGAGGAGTTGGACCAGGAGTTTGAGGGTGAGAGGGTGGGGTGTGGAGTGAGGCTCTGTGTAGAGTTAACTTGACCACCTTGTGCGCGAGGCTCAGCCAGATTCAATCTAAGGTGGTGTATGGGGCACAGTTCTTTAAAATAAATTTAGAGTACCCAATTCATTTTTTTCCAATTAAGGGGCAATTTAGCGTGGCCAATCCACCTACCCTGCACATCTTTGGGTTGTGGGGGCGAAACCCACGCAAACACGGGGAGAATGTGCAAACTCCACACAGACAGTGACCCAGAGCCGGGATCGAACCTGGGACCTCGGCGCCGTGAGGCAGCAGGGCTAACCCACTGCACCACCATGCTGCCCGCATGGGGCACAGTTGACTAGGGCAGGAATTAGTGTTTTTTTCTAGGATGTAGATGCTCTCGTGCCTGGCGCATCTCACACACACATGTCCCAGTCCTGTACTAAGCCTGGTGAACCTCGGGGCCTCCCTCAGCACCAAGGTTCCTCTCTATCTACCCTGGTTAAGACTTCCAAGAAAAACACTAATAAGGTAGTCAGACACTATACCTTGGAATTCTTGGGGTTGATTTGGGACCTTGTCCTTTGGTGGCTATTTTTGGGATCTCAGATTTACGGGAGTTACAGATGTGGGTGAAGGAAGATATTTCTGCCTTTGCGGGAGGCGGGTGTAAGGGATTGGTTGCTGCTTTTTTTGGGCCTGCTGGGGGGGGGGGGGGGGGGTCAAATATTCTTAACTTTTGTACAGATATGGACGTAAGGATGTCATATTGAAAAATTTGTAAATAAAAATAAAAATGTAAAAAGCGCAGAAAGCTCACGGCAATTCCCATTCGCTACAACACTTAGAAATCTTTGCGAGAATCGCCCCAATGTTTCGAGTCCGGATGAATCTTCTTCATCTGCAGAAACGTCATAAGGTCCCGTGTTTCTGCCTCCACAGAGGCTGCCAGACCTGCTGAGTTTATCCAGCATTATCTGTCTTCAATGCACAAACCAATGCTGGGGCAACAGGTGACATTATTGAAATGATTCTTGGGTAAGTCCAACACATATAGCTTGTGACTGGGCCACCCTGCTGTGTAGGTGCTCAGCGTGATGTCTCTGGCACGAGGAGTAATTGATCAGGATTTCCGTCTGCCCCTTGTGGCAACACAGGACATTGCATTCACTCACTGCAGAGTCAGGGTGGGGTGGCAAATATTTACATTTTCAAACGAAGAGATGTCCCAGAAATGTTTTGTCCTTTGAATTCCCGAAATTCCTGCTGCAATTGAGTGAGGAAAGAGGGAGTCTGAATTCCAGTAAAGGTTAGGGAGTTCCAGCATTGGTATTCAGAAAGACAGGAAATGGTCAGTCTGAACTCAGCCTTGCACCATCACTCCACATGTTTATTTTGTGGAGTGTTTGGTTAGGTTGACTGGTTTTCAAATAGAGGAATTGGCAGCGTCTGCTGTGGGTGTCAGTGTGTTTCCCAGGAGATGTCACACACTCACATTCACATATCTACATGCATACACTCACCACCATTCGCACACACACCCGGAATGCAAGGTGGCGAGCTCTTGGTTAATGGGTGATGGGCATCGACTCGGGTTGGTTGGCGTGATGTGTGTGTGTGTGTGTGTGGGGGGGGGGGGGTTTCGAGAGGGGGCTGTTGTTATCACAGCTCTCGCACAGCAACTGAATCACGGGAACCCTCTGATCAAGTTGCCTGAACCGTCGGCAGCGTCCGGTGATTACCGATTCACCTATCGGCAAAGACATGGTGGGGGGGTATTCCGTCCCTTTATTCGGTGACAGGGAATGGCGGAGGGGATAGAGAATCCAGCGGCAGTCCTAAAACAGCTCTTACACCAGAGAAATTTCCAGAGATTGTCCCGCCCCACTTGCCAATTACGTATATGGTTCCCGTCCTGAATGGCCGTTTGGACACATTGACATCTACTCAGCGACCTGCCCGCTGCACACCCGCCCAACAGCCAATGACCAACAGGGAACGGGCAGACAGACTTGCCGGGGGACACCGGTCAGTGTCCGGGCAATGTCCCGGTGGTGAACCACTGTAATAGGAGATGTAAGGTAGGACCTGCACTACAGGTTCGCCGGTAGCTCCTGCCGGCTGGCTCCGCCCACGGAGAACTGTATAAATATTCATGACCTCCAGTGCCCTGCCATTTCGCCAGCTGCAGCAGGAGGCCTCGCATCTGACTGTAATAAAGCCACAGTTGTCCCCAACTTTAGTCTTTGTGCAATTGATCGTGCATCAGTCCCCCAGCAGGGGGCTTCCGTTGGGGGGGCTTGGGGTGGGGGGGGGGTGAGGTCCTGGGGGGCAGGGGGCACCGTTCTGTCAGGAGCTAAGGTTGCTGGTGGGGTGGGATGTGAATGAAGCAGCCCCCAACTCTGCATCTCCTGCCCAAACACTTTGAAAAGAAATCACAAAACCAGGCCCAGGGTGATTGGCAAATTTACCGGTTTATTTATCAAACTTCCACAGCCACTGGCCTGGAGAGAGACACAAATTTCAGCACATTGTGGGGAGAGCAAGCAGGGAAAGAGAGGGAGGGGCAGAGAGAGGGAGAGGGGAGAGAGGGTGGGGGGAGAGAGGGAGGGGGAGAGAGTGGGAGGGGGAGAGAGAGGGGTGGAGGGGAAGAGAGGGAGGTGGAGAGAGAGGGTGGGGGGGAGAGAGGGAGGGGGGGAGAGAGGGTGGGGGGGGAGAGAGGGAGGGGGGAGAGAGAGGGTGGGGAGAGAGAGGGAGGTGGAGAGAGAAGGTGGGGGAGAGAGAGGGAGGGGGAGAGAGAGGGTGGGGGGGAGAGAGGGAGGGGGAGAGAGAGGGTGGGGAAGCGTGAGAGGGAGGGGGGAGGGGGGAGCGTGAGGGGGAGAGTGAGGGGGAGGGAGGGAGGGGCAGTGTGAGGGGCAGAGAGAGGGAGGGGGGAGAGAGAGGGTGGGGGGGAGAGAGGGTGGGGGGGAGAGAGGGTGGGGGAGAGAGATGGTGGGGAGAGAGAGGGTGGGGGGAGAGAGGGTGGGGGAGAGCGAGGGTGGGGGAGAGAGAGGCTGGGGGAGAGAGAGGCTGGGGGGGAGAGAGGGAGTGGGAGAGAGAGGGTGGGGGGGAGAGAGGGAGGGGGAGAGAGAGGGTGGGGGGGAGAGAGGGAGGGGGAGAGAGAGGGTGGGGGGCAGAGAGTGGGAGAGGGAGCGAGAGGGTGGGGGAGCGTGAGAGGGAGGGGGAGAGTGAGGGGGAGGCGGAGAGTGAGGGGGAGGGAGAGGGAGGGAGGGGCAGTGTGAGGGGCAGAGAGAGGGAGGGGGAGAGAGAGGGTGGGGGAGAGAGGAGGGGGAGAGAGAGGGTGGGGGGCAGAGAGTGGGAGGGGGAGAGAGAGGGTGGGGGGGAGAGAGGGAGGGGGAGAGAGAGGGTGGGGGGGAGAGAGGGAGGGGGAGAGAGAGGGTGGGGGGGAGAGAGGGAGTGGGAGAGAGAGGTTGCGGGGCAGAAAGTGGGAGGGGGAGAGCGAGGGTGGGGGGGGAGAGAGGGAGGGGGAGAGAGAGGGTGGGGGGAGAGAGGGAGGGGGAGAGAGAGGTTGGGGGGGAGAGAGGGAGGGGGAGAGGGTGGGGGGAGAGAGGGAGGGGAGAGAGAGGGTGGGGGGCAGAGAGTGGGAGGGGGAGAGAGAGGGTGGGGGGGAGAGAGGGAGGGGGAGAGAGAGGTGGGGGGCAGAGAGTGGGAGGGGGAGAGAGAGGGTGGGGGGGAGAGAGGGAGGGGGGAGAGAGAGGGTGGGGGGGAGAGAGGGAGGGGGAGAGAGAGGTTGGGGGGCAGAAAGTGGGAGGGGGAGAGAGAGGGTGGGGAGAGAGAGGGAGGGGGGAGAGAGAGGGTGGGGGGGAGAGAGGGTGGGGGGGAGAGAGGGTGGGGGAGAGAGATGGTGGGGGGGAGAGAGGGTGGGGGGGAGAGAGGGTGGGGGAGAGAGGGTGGGGAGAGAGATGGTGGGGGAGAGATATGGTGGGGGGAGAGAGGGTGGGGGAGGGAGGGTGGGGGGGAGAGAGGGTGGGGGGGAGAGAGGGTGGGGGGGAGAGACGGTGGGGGGAGAGAGGGTGGGGGGGAGAGAGGGTGGGAGGGAGAGAGGGTAGGGGAGATAGAGGGTGGGGGAGAGAGAGGGAGGGGGAGAGAGAGGGTGGGGGGGGGAGAGTGGGAGGGGGAGAGAGAGGGTGGGGGGCAGAGAGTGGGAGGGGGAGAGAGAGGGTGGGGGAGCATGAGAGGGAGGGGGAGCGTGAGGGGGAGGCGGAGAGTGAGGGGGAGGGAGAGGGAGGGAGGGGCAGTGTGAGGGGCAGAGAGAGGGAGGGGGAGAGAGGGGGTGGGGGACAGAGAGTGGGAGGGGGAGAGAGAGGGTGGGGGAGCGTGAGAGGGAGGGGGAGCGTGAGAGGGAGGGGGAGCGTGAGAGGGAGGGGGAGCGTGAGAGGGAGGGGGAGCGTGAGGGTGGGGGGGAGAGAGGGTGTGGGGGAGAGAGGGTGGGGGAGAGAGAGGGTGGGGGAGAGAGAGGGTGGGGGAGAGAGAGGGTGGGGGGGGGAGAGAGGGTGGGGGAGAGAGAGGGTGGGGGGGAGAGAGGGGTGGGGGGGAGAGAGGGTGGTGAGAGAGAGGGTGGGGGGGAGAGAGGGTGGGGGAGCGTGAGAGGGAGCGTGAGGGGGAGGCGGAGAGTGAGAGGGAGAGGGGAGGGGATGGGCGGAGAGAGGCAAGGGGAGGGGCAGCATGAGGGAGAGGGGAGGGGTGAGCGGAGGGGGTTCGTGGAGGGAGAGAGGGGGAGGGGGAGGGAGTGGGAGGGAAGGGGGAGAGAGGGGAGAGGGAGGGGCAGTGTGAGGGGGAGAGGGAGGGGGAGGGTGAGGGAGGGGAGGGGGTGAGAGGGGAGGGGGAGAGGCAGTGTGAGGGGGAGGGGGGATCATGGAGAGTGGAGGTGTGGAGATTGGGCCAGGCGAGCGAGGAAGAGTGTGGGAGGGGAGAAAGGAAGGGGGAATGGGGCGGAGGGAACGAGACAGTGTGAAGGGAGGAGATGTGAGTGTGGGACAACAATGAGGTATATGAAAATGAAATGAATGAAATCGCTTATTGTCACAAGTAGGCTTCAAATGAAGTTCCTGTGAAAAGCCCCTAGTCGCCACATTCCGGCACCTGTTCGGGGAGGCTGGTACGGGAATTGAACCGCGCTGCTGGCCTGCTTTCAAAGCCAGCGATTTAGCCCTGTGCTAAACCAGCGCCTTATAACAAGGGAGGTGGTGATGGACAATGATGATGGAGGAGGGAGAGGGAGTGAGTGGGATAGTGAGGGATTAGCAGTGGTCCGACATTGACGGCGTTTCCTTGTTGATGCCTGTTTTCAGATTCACCCCGGGTGCGGAATCACACGGAGACTCGGAGAGCGACCAAATCCTCCGAGAGCTTCTGAATGACAGCCCCATGGCGGCTCTTCATAAATCCAGCCAGCAGGAATCCCGCGGGTCCCAACAACAGCTCCGACACAGGCCCCTGGGAGACAGCGCAGCGGGAAGCAGGACAATTACTGCCTGTTCACCAATACCCCTGCCCTGTTCACCAATATCCCTGCCCTGTTCACCAATATACCCCCTCCCAGTTCACCAATATCCCTACCCTGTTCACCAATATCCCTGCCCTGTTCACCAATATACCCCTCCCTGTTCACCAATATCCCCCCTCCCTGTTCACCAATATCCCTGCCCTGTTCACCAATATCCCTGCCCTGTTCACCAATATCCCTGCCCTGTTCACCAATATCCCTGCCCTGTTCACCAATATACCCCCTCCCAGTTCACCAATATCCCTGCCCTGTTCACCAATATCCCTGCCCTGTTCACCAATATACCCCTCCCTGTTCACCAATATCCCGCCTCCCCTGTTCACCAATATCCCTGCCCTGTTCACCAATATCCCTGCCCTGTTCACCAATATCCCTGCCCTGTTCACCAATATCCCCCTCCCAGTTCACCAATATCCCCCTCCCTGTTCACCAATATCCCCCTCCCTGTTCACCTATATCCCTGCCCTGTTCACCAATATCCCCCTCCCAGTTCACCAATATCCCCCTCCCTGTTCACCAATATCCCCCCTCCCTGTTCACCAATATCCCCCCTCCCAGTTCACCAATATCCCCCTCCCTGTTCACCAATATCCCCCTCCCTGTTCACCAAAATCCCCCTCCCTGTTCACCAATATCCCCCCTCCCTGTTCATCAATATCCCCCTCCCAGTTCACCAATATCCCCCTCTTCCAGTTCACCAATATCCCCCTCCTTGTTCACCAATATCCCCCCTCCCTGTTCATCAATATCCCCCTCCCTGTTCACCAATATACCCCCTCCCAGTTCACCAATATCCCCCTCTTCCTGTTCACCAATATCCCCCTCCTTGTTCACCAATATCCCCCTCCCTGTTCACCAATATACACCCTCACTGTTCACCAATATCCCCCCTCCCTGTTCACCAATATACACCCTCCATGTTCACCAATATACCCCCTCACTGTTCACCAATAGACGCCCTCCCTGTTCACCAATATAACCCTTCCCTGTTCACCAATATACCCACTCCCTGATCACCAATATACCCACTCCCTGTTCACCAATATACACCCTCCCTGTTCACCAATATCACCACTCCCTGTTTACCAATATACCCTTCCCTGTTCACCAATATACACCCTCCATGTTCACCAATATCCCCCCTCCCTTTTCACCAATATCCCCCTCCCTGTTCACCAATATCCCCCTCCCTGTTCACCAATATCCCCCCTCCCTGTTCACCAATATCCCCCCTCCCTGTTCACCAATATCCCCCTCCATGTTCACCAATATACACCCTCCATGTTCACCAATATCCCCCCCTGTTCACCAATATACCCCCTCCCTGTTCATCAATATAACCCTTCCCTGTTCACCACTATAACCCTTCCCTGTACACCAATATCCCCACTCCCTGTTCACCAATATCCCCCCTCCTTGTTCACCGATATCCCCCTCCCTGTTCACCAATATACCCCCTCCCTGTTCACCAATATCACCCCTCCCTGTTCACCAATATCCCCCCTCCCTGTTCACCAATATACACCCTCCATGTTCACTAATATCCCCCCTGTTCACCAATATCCCCCTCCCTGTTCACCAATATCCCCCCTCCCTGTTCACCAATATACACCCTCCATGTTCACTAATATCCCCCCTGTTCACCAATATCCCCCTCCCTGTTCACCAATATCCCCCTCCCTGTTCACCAATATCCCCCTCCCTGTTCACCAATATACCCCCTCCCTGAACACCAATATCCCTCTCACTGTTCACCAATATACACCCTCCATGTTCATCAATATAACCCTTCCCTGTTCACCAATATAACCGTTCCCTGTTCACCAATATCCCCACTCCCTGTTCACCAATATCCCCCCTCCCTGTTCACCAATATCCCCCTCCCTGTTCACCAATATCCCCCCTCCCTGTTCACCAATATACCCCCTCCCTGTTCACCAATATCCCCCCTCCCTGTTCACCAATATCCCCCCTCCCTGTTCACCAATATCCCCCCCCCCGTTCACCAATATCCCCCCTCTCTGTTCACCAATATACCCCCTCCCTGTTCACCAATATACCCCCTCCCTGTTCACCAATATCCCCCCTCCCTGTTCACCAATATACACCCTCCATGTTCACTAATATCCCCCCCTGTTCACCAATATCCCCCTCCCTGTTCACCAATGTCCCCCCTCCCTCTTCACTGATTTACCCGTTGCCATACTCACCTACGAGGCTGAGCCGACTACAGTTGCACCCTCCGGCTGCCATGGTGAGCCTGACGGTGGCAGCGTAATCGTTCAGGCTGGGTGTCGCCAGCAGGCAGTGAAGTGAATTCAGAAAGTTCCCTGGGATAGCTACAGGGAAAGAAGTCAATACCATCACTCGAGAAACAGTATTAGACAAACTAATGGGGCTAAACGCAGATAAATCCCGTGGGCCTGATGGCCGCATCCCAGGATCCTAAAAGAAGCAGCTACAGCGATAAAGAACAAAGAACAAAGAACAATACAGCATAGGAACAGGCCCTTCGACCCTCCAAGCCTGCGCCGATCCCGTGTCCTATCAAACCAACCGCCTGCATCCTTCTGTACCCGGTCTGTTCGTGTGTCTATCCAGATAAGTCTGAAAGGTCGC
This sequence comes from Scyliorhinus torazame, assembly GCF_047496885.1. NCBI lineage: Eukaryota > Metazoa > Chordata > Chondrichthyes > Carcharhiniformes > Scyliorhinidae > Scyliorhinus > Scyliorhinus torazame. The sequence goes on along the minus strand of NC_092721.1, from coordinate 210,687,295 downwards.
TAACGTATCTGCCCCAACCACCTCACTGGGCCGTGCATTCCAGGCCACCACCACCCTCGGTGTAAAAAACTTCCCCCACACATCTCCACTGAACCTTTCCCCCCTCACCGTGAACTTGTGCCCCCTTGTAATTGTCATTTCCACCCTGGGAAAAAGCCTCCAACTGTTCACCCTATCTATACCCCTCATAATTTTATAAACTTCTATCAGGTCGCCCCTCAGCCTCCGTCTCTCTGGGGAGAACAATCCCAGTTTATTCAATCCCTCCTCATAGCTAATACCCTCCATACCAGGCAACATCCTGGTAAACCTTTTCTGTACCCTCTCCAAAGCCTCCACATCCTTCTGGTCGTGCGGTGACCAGAATTGATGCACGGCTGCAATTTTCCAAAAATGAGTTGGATTGTGGAGAAGTCTGGGAGGGTTGGAAACTGCTGATGTGACACCCAAAGAACAAAGAACAAAGAAATGTACAGCACAGGAACAGGCCCTTCGGCCCTCCAAGCCCGTGCCGACCATGCTGCCCGACTAAACTACAATCTTCTACACTTCCTGGGTCCGTATCCCTCTATTCCCATCCTATTCATATATTTGTCAAGATGCCCCTTAAATGTCCCTATCGTCCCTGCTTCCACTACCTCCTCCGGTAGCGAGTTCCAGGCACCCACTACCCTCTGTGTAAAAAACTTGCCTCCCTATTCAAAAAGGGAGCGAGGCAAAAAGTGGGTAACTACAGGCTGATTGGCCAAACATCTATTGTTGGACTAACAATTATTTACGAAGTAACAGCAGCACATTTGGAAAATCACAATCTAATTAATAGAAACACAGAAAGGTAGAGAATCGGTGCAGGAGGAGGCCATTCGGCCCTTCGAGCCTGCTCTCCCATTGAATGTGATCCTGTCTGATTGTGCAAATTCAGTATCCCACTCCCGCTCTCTCTCCACCCCCCTTGATCCATTTAGCCCCAAGGGCCACGTCCAGCTCCCTCGTGACTATCTCCAGCGAACCGGCCCCAGCAGCTTTCTGTGGGAGAGAATTCCACACAGTCACAGCTCTCTGAGGGAAGACGTTCTTCCTCATCTCCGTCCTGAACAGCTGACCCCTTATTCTGAGGCTGTGACCCCTAGTTCTGGGCGTTCCCAACATCAGGAACATTCTTCCCGCATCCAGCCTGTCCAGTCCCATCCGGATTTTATATGTTTCTATGAGATCCCCTCTCATTCTTCTAAACTCCAGCGAGTACAAGCCCAGTCGATCCAGTCTCTCTCCATGTGTAAGTCCTGCCACCCCAGGGATTAGTCTGGTGAACCTTCGCTGGACACCCTCAACAGCAGGAATGTACTTCCTCAAACTCAGAGACCAAAACTGCCACAATATTCCAGGTGTGGCCTCACCAAGGCCCCGTATAACTGCAGCAAGATATCCCTCCTCCTATACTCAAATCCTCTCTGTGAAGGCCAGCTTTCCTCACCGCCTGCTGTACCCGCACGCCAACCTTCAGCGACTGTTCCACCATCACACCCAGGTCTCCTCGCACTTCCCCTTTTCCTAAACTGATTTTTGATTTGATTTATTGTCACATGTATTAGTTACAGTGAAAAGTATTGTTTCTTGCAGGCTGTACAGACAATGCACACCGTACATAGGGAAGGAAGGAGAGACTGCAGAATATAATGTTAGTTATAGCAAGGTGTAGAGAAAAGATCAACTTGATACGAGGTCGGTCCATTCAAAAGTCTGATGGCCGTCGGGATGAAGCTGTTCCTGAGTCGGTCGGTACGTGACCTCAGACTTTTGTATCTTTTTCCTGACGGAAGGAGGTGGAAGAGAGTATGTCTGGGGTGCGTGGGGTCCTTAATTACGCTGGTTGCCTTCCCGAGGCAGCGGGAATTGTAGACAGAGTCGATGGATGGGAGGCTGGTTTGCGGATGGATTGAGCTACATTCATGACCTTTTGTAGTTTCCTGCGGTCTTGGGCAGAGCAGGCTCCATACCAAGCTGTGATACAACCAGAAAGAATGCTTTCTATGGTGCATCTGTAGAAGTTGGTGAGGGTCGTAGCAGACATGCCAAATTTCCTTAGTCTTCTGAGAAAGTAGAGTCGTTGGTGGGCTTTCTTAACTATAGTGTCGGCATGGGGGGAACCAGGACAGGCTGTTGGTGATCTGGACACCTAAAAACGTGAAGCTCTCGACCCTTTCTACTTCGTTCCCATTGATGTAGACAGGGACATGTTCTCCACTACGCTTCCTGAAGTCGATGACAATCTCCTTCATTTTGTTGATATTGAGGGAGAGATTATTGTCATCGCACCAGTTCACCAGATTCTCTATCTCATTCCTGTACTCTGTCTCGTCATTGTTTGAAATCCGACCCACTACGGTGGTGTCATCAGCAAATTTGAGAATCGAGTTGGAGGGGAATTTGGCCACACAGTCAGAGGTGTACAAGGAGTATAGTAGGGGGCTGAGGACACAGCCTTGTGGGGCACCGGTGTTGAGGATGATCGTGGAAAAGGTGTTGTTGTCTATCTTTACTGATTGTGTCCTGTGGGTTAGAAAGTTCAGGATCCAGTCGCAGAGGGAGGAGCCGAGGCCACGGAGTTTGGAGATGAGTTTTGTAGGAATGATGGTGTTGAAGGCTGAGCTGTAGTCGATAAATAGGAGTCTGACAGAGGTGTCTTTGTTATCTAGGTGTTCCAGGGTAGAGTGCAGGGCCATGGAGATGGCGCCTGCTGTGGACCTGTTGCAGTGGTAGGCGAACTGTAGTGGATCAAGGCAATCCGGGAGGCTGGAGTTGATTTGTGCCATGACTAACCTTTTGAAGCACTTCATGATGATGGATGTCAGAGCCACTGGACGATAGTCATGCCACCATTCAGATATTAATCTGCCTTCCTGTTTTTGCCACCAAGTGGATAACCTCACATTTACCCACATTATATTGCTTTGCCAAATATTTGCCCACTCAGCCAGCCTGTCCAAGTCACCCTGCAGCCTCTTTGCATCCTGCTCACAGCACACACTGCCACCCAGCTTAGTGTCATCTGCACATTTGGAGATATTGCAATTCCTTCGTCCAAATCATTCATGTATATTGTGAAGAGCTGGGGTCCCAGCACTGAACTCTGTGGTATCCCACTAGTCACTGCCTGCCACTCTGAAAAGGACCTGTTTATTCCCATTCTCTGCTTCCTGTCTGCCAACCAGTTCTCTGTCCATGTCAATACCTTACCCCCAATACCATAGAACATAGAACATTACAGCGCAGTACAGACCCTTCGGCCCTCGATGTTGCGCCGACCTGTGAAACCACTCTAAAGCCCATTTACACTATTCCCTTATCGTCCATATGTCTATCCAATGACCATTTGAATGCCCTTGGTGTTGGCGAATCCACTACTGTTGCAGGCAGGACATTCCACACCCTTACTACTCTTTGAGTAAAGAACCGACCTCTGACATCTGTCTTATATCTATCACCCCTCAATTTAAAGCTATGTCCCCTCGTGCTAGACATCATCATCCAAGGAAAAAGGCTCTCACTGTCCACCCTATCCAATCCTCTGATCATCTTGTATGCCTCAATTAAGTCACCTCTTAACCTTCTTCTCTCTAACGAAAACAGCCTCAAGTCCCTCAGCCTTTCCTCATAAGATCTTCCCTCCATACCAGGCAACATCCTGGTAAATCTCCTCTGCACCCTTTCCAATGCTTCCACATCCTTCCTATAATGCGGCGACCAGAATTGCACGCAATACTCCAAATGCGGCCGCACTAGAGTTTTGTACAGCTGCAACATGACCTCATGGCTCCGAAACACAAACCCTCTACCAATAAAAGCTAACACACCGTACGCCTTAACAACCCTCTCAACCTGGGTGGCAACTTTCAGGGATCTATGTACATGGACACCGAGATCTCTCTGCTCATCCACACTGCCAAGAATCTTACCATTAGCCCAGTACTCTGTCTTCCTGTTATTCCTTCCAAAATGAATCACGTCACACTTTTCTGCATTAAACTCCATTTGCCACCTCTCAGCCCAGCGCTGCAGCTTATCTATGTCCCTCTGTAACTTGTAACATCCTTCCGCACTGTCCACAACTCCACCGACTTTAGTGTCATCCGCAAATTTACTCACCCATCCTTCTACGCCCGCCTCCAGGCCATTTATAAAAATGACAAACAGCAGTGGCCCCAAAACAGATCCTTGTGGTACACCACTAGTAACTGGACTCCAGTCTGAACAATTCCCATCAACCACCACCTTTTGTCTTCTTCCAGCTAGCCAATTTCTGATCCAAACTGCTAAATCACCCTGAATCCCATGCTTCCGTATTTTCTGCAGTAGCCTACCGTGGGGAACCTTATCAAACACTTTACTGAAATCCATATACACCACATCAACTGCTTTACCCTCATCCACCTGTTTGATCACCTTCTCAAAGAACTCAATAAGGTTTGTGAGGCACGACCTACCCTTCACAAAACCGTGTTGACTATCTCTAATCAAATTATTCCTTTCCAGATGATTATACATCCTATCTCTTATCTCCCCTTCCAAGATTTTGCCCACAACAGAAGTAAGGCTCACTGGTCTATAGTTACCGGGGTTGTCTCTACTCTCCTTCTTGAACAAGGGGACAACATTTGCTATCCTCCAGTCTTCTGGCACTATTCCTGTTGACAAAGATGACTTAAAGATCAATGCCAAAGGCTCAGCAATCTCCTCCCTAGCTTCCCAGAGAATCCTAGGATAAATCCCATCCGGCCCAGGGGACTTATCTATTTTCACACTTTCCAGAATTGCTAACACCTCCTCCTTATGAACCTCAAGCCCTTCTAGTCTAGTAGCCTGAATCTCAGTATTCTCCTCGACAACATTGTCCTTTTCCTGTGTGGATATTGATGAAAAATATTCATTTAGCACCTCTCCTATCTCCTCGGACTCCAAGCACAACTTCCCACTACTGTCCTTGACTGGCCCTACTCTTACCCTAGTCATTCTTTTATTCCTGACGTATCTATAGAAAGCTTTAGGGTTATCCTTGATCCTACCTGCCAAAGACTTCTCATGTCCCCTCCTGGCTCTTCTTAGCTCTCTCTTTAGGTCCTTCCTAGCTAACTTGTAACTCTCGAGCGCCCTTACTGAACCTTCATGTCTCATCTTTACATAATCCTCCTTCTTCCTCTTGACAAGTGTTTCGACTGCTTTAGTAAACCACGGTTCCCTCACTCGACCACTTACTCCCTGCCTGACAGGTACATACTTATCAAGGACACGCAGTAGCTGTTCCTTGAACAAGCTCCACATTTCCATTGTGCCCATCCCCTGCAGTTTTCCTCTCCATCCGATGCATCCTAAGTCATGCCTCATCGCATCATAATTGCCTTTCCCCAGATATAACTCTTGTCTTGTGGTATATACCTATCCCTTTCCATCACTAAAGTAAACGTAATCAAATTGTGGTCACTATCACCAAAGTGCTCACCTCCCTCCAAATCTAACACCTGTCCTGGCTCATTACCCAGTACCAAATCCAATATGGCCTTGCCTCTCGTTGGCCTATCTACATACTGTGTCAGGAAACCCTCCTGCACACATTGGACAAAAACGGTCCCATCTAAAGTTCTCAAACTATAGCGTTTCCAGTCAATATTTGGAAAGTTAAAGTCCCCCATAACAACTACCCTGTTGCTTTAATTTTGCTCATTAATCTCTTGTGTGGGATCTTGTGAAAAGCAGAGTCAGCGTGCCTTCATGAAAGGGAAATCAGTCTAATTTATTAGAGGTTTTCTTTGGAAGCCTCAATCCGAGTGGATAGAGGGGAACCAGTCGATGTGGTGTATTTGGACTTCCAGAAGGCGTTGGACAAGGTACCTCACAAAAGGTTAAGTCATAAGACACGAGCCCATGGTGTTGGAGGCGGTATATTGACACAGACAGAGAATTGGCCCATGGGCAGGAAACAGCGAGTGGGGAGAAGGGGATGATCTTTTTCAGGTTGGTGACCTGTAACTAGTGGGGTTCCACAGGGATCAGTGCTGGAACCACAAGTGTTTACAATTTATATCAATGACTTGGAGGAAGGTCGCGAATGTACTGTAGCCAAATTTGCAGAGGACACAACAGTAGATGGAAAGGCAAGTTGCAAGAGGGATACAGTTTGCAAAGAGATATTGATAAGTTAATTGTGGGCAAAATGTTGGCAAATAGACTATAATGTGGGAAAGTGTGAAGTTGGTCATTTTGGAAGGGAGAACAAAAGAACAGAGTATTATTTAAATGGGGAAAAACTGCAGCAAGCTGCAACACAAAGAGGCTTGGGGGACTTGTGCACGAGACACAGAAAGCTGGCACACAGGGGCAGCAGGTAATCAGGAAAGGTAATGAATGTTGGCCCTTATTTCAAGGGGATTGGCGTATAACAGCCAGGAAGTCTTGCTGCAGCTGTACAAGGTGCTGGTGAGACCACAACTGGAGCACTGGGAGCAGTTTTCGTCCCTTATTTAAGGAAATATATTATTTCATTGGATGGGGTTCAGAGAAGCTTCACTAAGATGATCCCCGGTGTGGAGGGATTGTCTTCAGAGCAAAGGTTAAACAGGCTGAGACTCTACTCATTATAAACTAGACAAATGAGAGGGGATCTCATTGGAACATGTCGGATTCTGAAGGGGCTCTCAGGGTAAATGCTGAGAGGATGTCTCCCCTGGTGGGTAGACGACGAGGGGAGCACCACTGATGGTAGTGGTGCTGATGGTAGCGGTGCCGATGGTAGGCCGATGGTAGCGGTGCCGATGGTAGCGAGGCCGATGGTAGCGAGGCCGATGGTAGCGAGGCCGATGGTAGCGAGGCCGGTGGTAGCGGTGCCGGTGGTAGCGATGCCGGTGGTAGCGGTGCCGGTGGTAGCGGTGCCGGTGGTAGAGGTGCCGGTGGTAGCGGTGCCGGAGGTAGCGGTGCCGATGGTAGCGGTGCCGATGGTAGCGGTGCCGATGGTAGCGAGGCCGATGGTAGCGGTGCCGATGGTAGCGGTGCCGATGGTAGCGAGGCCGGTGGTAGCGAGGCCGGTGGTAGCGAGGCCGGTGGTAGCGAGGCCGGTGGTAGCGGTGCCGGTGGTAGCGGTGCCGGTGGTAGCGGTGCCGGTGGTAGCGGTGCCGATGGTAGCGATGCCGATGGTAGCGGTGCCGATGGTAGCGGTGCCGATGGTAGCGGTGCCGATGGTAGCGAGGCCGATGGTAGCGAGGCCGATGGTAGCGGTGCCGATGGTAGCGGTGCCGATGGTAGCGAGGCCGATGGTAGCGGTGCCGATGGTAGCGATGCCGATGGTAGCGATGCCGATGGTAGCGGTGCCGGTGGTAGCGGTGCCGGTGGTAGCGGTGCCGGTGGTAGCGTTGCCGATGGTAGCGGTGCCGATGGTAGCGGTGCCGATGGTAGCGGTGCCGATGGTAGCGAGGCCGATGGTAGCGAGGCCGATGGTAGCGGTGCCGATGGTAGCGGTGCCGACGGTAGCGGTGCCGACGGTAGCGGTGCCGACGGTAGCGAGGCCGACGGTAGCGGTGCCGACGGTAGCGGTGCCGACGGTAGCGAGGCCGACGGTAGCGGTGCCGACGGTAGCGGTGCCGACGGTAGCGGTGCCGACGGTAGCGAGGCCGACGGTAGCGAGGCCGACGGTAGCGGTGCCGATGGTAGCGGTGCCGACGGTAGCGGTGCCGACGGTAGCGAGGCCGACGGTAGCGGTGCCGATGGTAGCGGTGCCGATGGTAGCGAGGCCGATGGTAGCGAGGCCGATGGTAGCGGTGCCGATGGTAGCGGTGCCGATGGTAGCGAGGCCGATGGTAGCGGTGCCGATGGTAGCGGTGCCGATGGTAGCGGTGCCGGTGGTAGCGGTGCCGGTGGTAGCGAGGCCGATGGTAGCGAGGCCGATGGTAGCGGTGCCGATGGTAGCGGTGCCGATGGTAGCGAGGCCGATGGTAGCGGTGCCGATGGTAGCGGTGCCGATGGTAGCGGTGCTGATGGTAGCGATGCCGATGGTAGCGGTGCCGATGACTGTCTTCTTTGCAGTCAAAACGTCTGCTCAATATGTCTATGGACGTCCTTTTTCAATAATCAAGCCTTTACTCGACCTTTTCAAAAAGGATAAAACTATATCGTCAATAGTTTCATCAGGATTCCGCGATGGGCATTGCATACAAGGAAACATGTGAGTACCGTCCAGGGGCACAGATTACGCACGTGGATGCCCTCAGCCACCTCCCGCTGCGCCCCGTCCCTGCCAACATCGGACAAGGTTGTGTTGGCACTCAATTTCATGGACACGTTACCAGCCTCACAAGTCAGTTTGTGGATCCAGAATTTGAGGGGTTTGTGAAAACTAATGGGGCGAAGCACATTCGAACCCTCATATCCCCCTTCTTCGAACGGTCTGGCTGAGCGGGCAGTGCAAACCTTTAAGCAGGGCACGACAAAGCAAACTACAGGGTCAGTGGAAACAAAAGTGGCACGTTTTTAATTGAATTAGCGAGCCACGCTGCATGTTGTGACCGAGGTGGTGCCTGCCGTACTACTGACGGGTCGACGGTTCCGGACCTGCCTCAGTTTGACATTTCCCAACCTTGATGGGAAGGTGGAGAAGAAACAAGACCTGCAGAAGGGGCATCATGACCACCGGAAGCAGGAGAGAGGATACAAACCGGGGGACGCAGTCCAAGTCTGGAGTTTAGGGGCCGGTGCCCAGTGCGGGGGACCATGGTGGAGAAAGCAGAGCCAATCCCCTATATGGTCAGGCCAGAGAACGGACCTCATGCAAGCACGTGGACCACCTCAAAGGGCAGGGAGCTTGTAGCAGAGGTAACCCTGACAGATGAATCGGTCCCTCACACATCCTGCCTATCATCTATTAGACAAGGAGCACAGCTCTCCAGGGACTAAGGTTCAGGTCAGCCGCAGATGGAAGACTCAGTAACAGATATGGATACGGAATCCTCAATACTGCCGGAGGGGAGGTCAGTATGGGCAGAGACCGACCTCCAACAGGAGCCTTCCGATACCTTACACGCACCCTGACCCAGCCCCAGAGCTGTTCGAAGCGCTACCATGAGCAAAGTGGCGAAGGAGACACCCTTTATATCCAGTGACAGAGGGATCTTCGGACTTTGGGAGGGGGGGGTAATAATCCTCACGACACCCATGGGGACGACTTGATCAATCTCCCCGTGGGACTCGTGGAATGCGGGCTAATGAAATATTGTAATAATTCTGATTAATAATAAAGGCTGAAGCTTGACTGATTGGCATTTTCGATAATTACTGCCTTACCATCATTTTCATTCCTACCACTTTCTCTTTTATAAAACAGATTTCCTGAATTAAATTCTGTCTCCGATGGTCTTGTACGATGAATCTGTGCTCTCCGAATTTTCTGAGGCCTCTGCTTAGATAAAAACCCATCCTCCCTGCATGTAAAGCATTCAAATGTGCAGAAAGATTTGAACTAATCATACCATCTTCTCCAACAGGAGGAATCAGGAAGGCTATCACACTGCACTGAAGCCAATTTGGCATTTTGCCCACAGACTAATTGATAGGGACTATATCCTCCAACCATTTGACGTGAATTATTTGCATGCACTGCCCATGCCAGGTTGTATGGGTGATCAGGTAATATTTTAGATGTTGTTTTATCAGTCACCACATGATTCATTTCAGAATCAATTGCTGAAAGCACTTTCAGCTCTGACATTGCGAACTACCAGCTTTATGTTTTCACAAAGCCGGTCATTGCCAAATTCCCCTTGATCATTGGTCAGAGACTTTGCTTCTCTCCCGAAAACATTCCCGATCCATTTCTCCCTGATTTTTCTGTAATCACCATTTTGTCCTTAGGTGTTATTGTAGAAAGACTGAACCTAACTTCTGGGTATTTCCAGCAGTTTTTGTTTTTATATCCAGCAGGTGGAGATGGTTAGCAGTTTCAAATTCCATGGGGTGCACATCTCCAAAAATCTCTCCTGGTCCACCCACGTCGACGCTACCACCAAGAAAGCACAACAGCGCCTATACTTCCTCAGGAAACTAAGGAAATTCGGCATGTCCACATTAACTCTTACCAACTTTTACAGATGCACCATAGAAAGCATCCTATCGGGCTGCATCTCAGCCTGGTATGGCAACTGCTCGGCCCAGGACCGCAAGAAACTTCAGAGAGTCGTGAACACCACCCAGTCCATCACACGAACCTGCCTCCCATCCATTGACTCCATCTACACCTCCCGCTGCCTGGGGAAAGCGGGCAGTATAATCAAAGATCCCTCCCACCCGGCTTACTCACTCTTCCAACTTCTTCCATCGGGCAGGAGATACAGAAGTCTGAGAACACGCACGAACAGACTCAAAAACAGCTTCTTCCCCACTGTCACCAGACTCCTAAATGACCCTCTTATGGACTGACCTCATTAACACTACACCCTGTATGCTTCATCCGATGCCGGTGTTATGTAGTTACATTGTATATGTTGTGTTGCCCTATTATGTATTTTCTTTTATTTCCTTTTCTTCTCATGTACTTAATGATCTGTTGAGCTGCTCGCAGAAAAATACTTTTCACTGTCCCTCGGTACACGTGACAATAAACAAATCCAATCCAACCCAATCCAATCTGCAGTATTTTGCTTATGTTTCAGTCATAGAGCCAACTAAATCAGCGACATTGGTTAATATATTTGTACATGTTGTGTGCAGGTTGTTTGTCTGTAAAATTTAGAAGATGAATTAGAAGGGGCGGCACAGTGGTTCGCACTGCTGCCTCACAGCACCAGGGAACCGGATTCAATTCGGGCCTTGGGTGACTGTGCGGAGTTTGCATTTTCTCCCCGTGTGTGTGTGGGTTTCCTCCGGGTGCTCCGGTTTCCTCCCACAGTCCAAAGATGTGCGGATTAGGTGGGGTTACGGGGATAGGGTAGGGGTGTGGGCCTAGATAGGGTGTTCTTTCAGACGGCCGGTGCAAACTCGATGGGCCGAATGGCCTCGTTCTGCACTGTAGGGAGTATATTGTTCTATTCTATAGTCACCAGGTCTACATGTAGAAAAATGTAGAACAAATATATTTCTGTTCATGTCCATACCTTTAGATATGATATACCATTAGATATACCTTTAGAGACTTCCGGGTGCGGTGATGACCAGCTAAGTCGCACGTTTCGGCAGCTCCCGTTGGAACGGACTTTTGGGCTCTTAATAGGAGCCCCAACTGCAATTTAAACGGCCAAAAACACTGCGGTAAACCAGAAGGGAATCCCCCCCCGGACACGCATGGATAAGGGAGAGGATAGCGGCCGGATTGCGGAGGATCCTCTGGAGCAGCGGCAAGGAAGGCAAGCTCAAAGCAAGATGGCGTCGGAAGGTGGCCGCTTGTTATGGGGCCCGGACCAACAAGAGTTCCTGCGGCGTTGTGTGGAAGAACTGAAAAAGGAGATGAAGAAGGAGCTGCTGGCCCCGATATTACAGGCGATTGAAGGGCTAAAGGAGGAACAAAAGACCCAGGTGCAGGAGCTTCGGGTCGTGAAGGCAAAGGCTGCTGAGAATGAAGACGAAATACAGGGCCTGGTGGTGAAGACAGAGACGCACGAGGCACAACACAAAAGGTGTGTGGAAAGGTTGGAAGTACTGGAGAATAATTCGAGGAGGAAGAATCTAAGAGTTCTGGGTCTTCCCGAAGGCGCAGAAGGGGCGGACGTCGGGACTTTTGTGAGCACGATGCTTCACTCGCTAATGGGATCGGAGGCCCCGACGGGCCCTTTGGAGGTGGAAAAATATGGGTTGCCCCAAGGGAATGCATTTCGGTATATGCAACTGAGGGCTTTTGCGAGGCAGCAGGTGAGGGAATTCCCGCAGCTCCCGATGCAGGAGGTTCAAGATAGAGTGATCTCAGGGACATGGGTGGGGGATGGTAGGGTATCGGATATATACAGGGAAATGAGGGACGAGGGGGAGATCATGGTGGATGAGCTGAAGGGGAAATGGGAAGAAGAGCTGGGGGAGGAGATTGAGGAGGGGCTGTGGGCTGATGCCCTATGTAGGGTAAACTCGTCGTCCTCGTGCGCCAGGCTAAGCCTGATACAATTCAAGGTTTTACACAGGGCGCATATGACCGGAGCAAGGCTCAGTAAATTTTTGGGGGTAGAGGATAGGTGTGGGAGATGCTCGAGAGGCCCAGCAAACCACACCCACATGTTTTGGTCATGCCCGGCACTGCAGGGGTTCTGGGTGGGGGTGGCAAAGGTGCTTTCGAAGGTGGTGGGGGTCCGGGTCGAGCCAGGCTGGGGGTTGGCTATATTCGGGGTTGCAGAAGAGCCGGGAGTGCAGGAGGCGAGAGAGGCTGATGTCTTGGCCTTTGCGTCCCTAGTAGCCCGGCGAGGGATATTGCTCATGTGGGAAGAAGCCAAACCCCCGGGCTTGGAGACCTGGATAAATGACATGGCAGGGTTTATAAAACTAGAACGGATAAAGTTCGCACTAAGGGGTTCGGTTCAAGGGTTCACCAGGCGGTGGCAACCGTTCATTGACTACCTCGCAGAACGATAAAGGAAATGGGAAAGTAGCAGCAGCAACCCGGGGGGGGGGGGGGCGGGGAGAGCCTGGGCGGGTCCTCAGGGGTGTTTTGAATAGATATTTGTATTAGGCTATGTATATTGGATTGTTTGATTTTATTTTTGGAGAGTTATTATTTTTGATATGGCAGTTGCCATTTAGTTTATATATTATTTATTTATTTATTAAAAACGGCCACTGTTATTTATACTGTTTTATTCTTGTAAAAAGGAAAACCTTTGTATTGTTTTTTTTGGCCAAAAAAAATTGAAAAATTTGAATAAAATAGATTTTAAAAAAAAGATATACCTTTAGACTCTTGTTAAAGTCCCGCGATAATAGGTGGATTATGTCCAATGATACTTCCTGTAGATTTCACAATTTGCACCAATGTTGCATCTTTTAGCAGGAATTTTAAACTTTGACAAGTAGGGCGAATAAATGGTTTTTGTAAGTTTAAAACAAATTGCTTTCTCTCTGATACTTCTCATGTGATTCCATGAATACTTGTCTGACACTCTGATAGGGAATACCCCCACAGTGCAATCCTCCACTACTCCTACTTCAACTGTTTCAGTCATTTCACCAGACACCGGGAAGAGCACAGTGTCTGAAATGTTGAGGTCTCGCAGTTCCAAGGAACTCTTGTATGGTAATAATAACGGTGGAACCAGAAATTTGTCTTCCTCAAGGTGAAGGAACATCAGGTTTCATTGAGACGAGACAACAATGGTCTGATTGAGTAAACTGGATATTGAGCACATTGACAGGGACAGATAGACTGCTCTTTACAAAATATTCACATTTCCACTTGTGCTAAATTTAATACCACGTGACCCGCTCCATCCCCAATCTGCACCCCCACAAGGCAGCCCCTCCTCAACCTGCTCCATCCCCAATCTGCCTCCTCCACAAGGCAGCCCCTCCTCAACCTGCTCCATCCCCGATCTGCACCCCCCACAAGGCAGCCCCTCCTCAACCTGCTCCATCCCCAATCTGCCTCCTCCACAAGGCAGCCCCTCCTCAACCTGCTCCATCCCCGATCTGCACCCCCACAAGGCAGCCCCCCCTCAACCTGCTCCATCCCCAATCTGCCTCCTCCACAAAGCAGCCACCCCTCAACCTGCTCCATCCCCGATCTGCACCCCCAACAAGGCAGCCCCTCCTCAACCTGCTCCATCCCCAATCTGCCTCCTCCACAAGGCAGCCCCCCCTCAACCTGCTCCATCCCCGATCTGCCTCCTCCACAAGGCAGCCCCTCCTCAACCTGTTCCATCCCCAATCTGCCTCCTCCACAAGGCAGCCCCCCCTCAACCTGCTCCATCCCCAATCTGCACCCCCCACAAAGCAGCCCCTCCTCAACCTGCTCCATCCCCAATCTGCCTCCTCCACAAGGCAGCCCCCCCTCAACCTGCTCCATCCCCGATCTGCCTCCTCCACAAGGCATCCCCTCCTCAACCTGTTCCATCCCCAATCTGCCTCCTCCACAAGGCAGCCCCCCCTCAACCTGCTCCATCCCCAATCTGCACCCCCCACAAGGCAGCCCCTCCTCAACCTGCTCCATCCCCAATCTGCCTCCTCCACAAGGCAGCCCCTCCTCAACCTGCTCCATCCCCAATCTGCACCCCCCACAAGGCAGCCCCTCCTCAACCTGCTCCATCCCCGATCTGCACCCCCCACAAAGCAGCCCCTCCTCATCCAGCTGCATCCCCAATCTGCCTCCTCCACAAGGCAGCCCCTCCTCAACCTGCTCCATCCTCGATCTGCCTCCTCCACAAGGCAGCCCCTCTTCAACCTGCTCCATCCCCAATCTGCCTCCTCCACAAGGCAGCCCCTCCTCAACCTGCTCCATCCTCGATCTGCCTCAACCCCAACCCAGCCCCTCCTCAACCTGCTCCATCCCCAATCTGCCTCCTCCACAAGGCAGCCCCTCCTCAATCTGCTCCATCCCCGATCTGCACCCCCCACAAGGCAGCCCCTCCTCAACCTGCTCCATCCCCTATTTGTCCCCTCCCCATCCCAGTCCTGTCCCTGATCCATCCCCTTGATCCAGCACCTCGCCAACCCACCCAATCCCTGATCCATCCCTCCCCTGACTGCCCTATCACCCCTCCCCTCCGCTGCCTTACCACACGAGCTGCCAATCATCTGGACCACTTCACGGTGAGCTGTCCCACGTAGTTTCAGGATCTCGGGTAACTTGTCGGCAATGATGCTGAGCTCTGATTGATCCTTCATTTTCTCCAGCAATTCTTCCCCTTGGGGTTGAAGAATGAATTGTTCCAGAATGGCGGCAGCTGTAAAAGGTCAGAGAGTGAAATCGAGACATGAGAACTGAGAAATTGGGTCATGGTCTGCAAAAGATCTTCATGGAAAACCTCCTCCCCATGTTTCTCAAACCCACCATCGTGCCTCATCCCTCAGCCCTGTATCCCTCAAACCCATATTTCCCAATCCTACATACTCATCTTCTCTTTCAATTCACAGCTCTGCACCTTCTCATTGCCTCAACCCCACCTTCCCGCTGTGATGGCCCATGTGCTTTTGGGGAATTTCATGTTGGGATGATGGTCCCTTTGAGGACCAGGTTTCTCGGGGAGATGTTTTCGGAAAAGCACCTTGCTTCCGGTCACTGATCAGGTGACCACATACATAGAAATATACTTAGAAAATGGAAGGAGGCGGCCATTCGGCCCTTCGAGCCTGCTCCGCCATTCATCAGGATCATGGCTGATCAAGTTCACTACCCTGATCCCGCCTTCCCCCCATATCCCTTGATCCCTTTAGCCCCAAAAGCTATATCGTCACCTTCCACGTGAGATCACTTCAGCTATTATCACAGCAGCCATTATCACAGCGGTCTACCTCCCACCCCAGGCAGTAGTGAGGAAGGCGCTGGACGAGCTATACACAGCAATAAACAACTACGAAACAGAACACCCGGATGCCTTGTCCATCGTGGCCGGAGACTTCAACACGGCCAACCTCAAGAGTGTACTGCCAAAATTCTACAGCACATCTCCTGTCCCACCAGGGGCGACAACACTCTTGACCACTGCTACTCAAAAATCAAGGGCGCCTACCGTTCCATCCCCCGAACGCACTTTGGGAAATCAGACCATAAGACGGTGCTCCTTCTCCCGGCACACAAGCAGAAACTCAAGCGGGAGAATCCAGCTAAGAAGGTTGTGCAGTGCTAGTCCGAGGAGACAGAAGAGCTCCTATGTGACAGTGGACTGGTCCATATTTAAGAACTCAGCAACCAACTTAAATGAGTATGCCACCACCGTCACAGACTTCATCAGCAAATGTGTGGGCGGCTGTGTGCCAAAGAAAGCAGTACGTGCGTTCCCCAACCGGAAACCATGGCTCAATCGCGAGATTGACTCCCTACTGAAGGACAGATCTGAGGTGTTCAAGGCAGACGGCCCTGACCTATACACGAAATCCAGATACGACCTCCACAAAGCCATCCGAGATGCCAAGCGAGAATATCAGACCAAGCTAGAGTCACAGACTACCATTATAGACTCTCGGCGGTATCTCCTGCAGCAGCACACCCCTCCCCAATGAACTCAATGCATTCCATACTCTATTCGAGGAGGAAACCATCAATCCGATGTCGAGTGCCCCAGCAGCTCATAACACACCCAGACCCACCATCACAGCTTCCAAAGTCAGATCGGCTTTCCTGAAAGTGAACCCTCGGAAGGCGATGAGCCGTGCACTCAGAGCCTGCGCGGACCAGCTGGCAGATGTGTTCGCGGACATCTTTAACCTGTCTCTACTCCACTCCGAGGTCCCCACCTGCTTCAAGAAGACCACCATCATACCGGTGTCAAAGAAGAACCAGGCAACGTGCCTCAATGACTACCGTCCGGTGGCCCTGACATCAGTCGTAATGAAGTGCTTCGAGAGGTTGGTCATGAAGCGCATCACCTCCATACTCCCAGAACGCCTTGATCCACTGCAATTCGCATACCGCTGCAACCGGTCCACATCAGACACCATTTCCCTGGCCCTACACTCATCCCCAGAGCATCTCGACAACAAGGACGCCTACATCAGACTCCTATTTATTGACTACAGTACCACCTTCAACACCATAATCCCAGCCAAGCTCATATCAAAGCCCCAAAACCTAAGACTTGGCTCCTCCCTCTGTGGTCTGTGGGTTAGAAAGTCGAAGACCCAGTCGCAATCAGTAAGAATGAACAACAACACCTCCTCCACAATAGTCCTCAATACCAGGGTCCCGCAAGGCTACGTACTTATCATAGATTATCATAGAATTTACAGCGCAGAAGGAGGCCATTCGGCCCATCGAGTCCGCACCGGCTCTTGGAAAGAGCACCCTACCCAAGGTCAACACCTCTACCCTATCCCCATAACCCAGCAACCCCACCCAACACTAAGGGCAATTTTGTACACTAAGGGCAATTTATCATGGCCAATCCACCTAACCTGCACATCTTTGGACTGTGGGAGGAAACTGGAGCACCCGGAGGAAACCCACGCACACACGGGGAGGATGTGCAGACTCCGCACAGACAGTGACCCAAGCCGGAATCGAACCTGGGACCCTGGAGCTGTGAAGCAATTGTGCTATCCACAATGCTACCGTGCTGCCCCCTACTATACTCCCCGTACACATACGACTGCGTGGCAAAATTTGGTTCCAACTCCAACTGCAGCATGGTAGCACAGTGATTAGCACTGTGGCTTCACATGGGTCCATGAGATTCACAACCTCCATGGGTCTACTCCCCCCCCCCCCCCCCCCCCCCCCCCCCCCCGTCTGTTTCATAAAACCCTTCAATTCCTAGGCCGCAGCCAGCCTCCTCCCTGTCCTGGAATTTGACCAGTCCAATTCCGGATCAATGACTGTGGTAAAGTCCCCTCCCATGATCAGGTTATAGAACATAGAACGATACAGCGCAGTACAGGCCCTTCGGCCCACGATGTTGCACCGAAACAAAAGCCATCCAACCTACACTATGCCATTATCATCCATATGTTTATCCAATAAACTTTTAAATGCCCTCAATGTTGGCGAGTTCACTACTGTAGCAGGTAGGGCATTCCACGGCCTCACTACTCTTTGCGTAAAGAACCTACCTCTGACCTCTGTCCTATATCTATTACCCCTCAGTTTAAAGCTATGTCCCCTCGTGCCAGCCATTTCCATCCGCGGGAGAAGGCTCTCACTGTCCACCCTATCTAACCCCCTGATCATTTTGTATGCCTCTATTAAGTCTCCTCTAAACCTTCTTCTCTCCAACGAAAACAACCTCAAGTCCATCAGCCTTTCCTCATAAGATTTTCCCTCCATACCAGGCAACATCCTGGTAAATCTCCTCTGCACCCGCTCCAAAGCCTCCACGTCCTTCCTATAATGCGGTGACCAGAACTGTACGCAATACTCCAAATGCGGCCGTACCAGAGTTCTGTACAGCTGCAACATGACCTCCTGACTCCGGAACTCAATCCCTCTACCAATAAAGGCCAACACTCCATAGGCCTTTTTCACAACCCTATCAACCTGGGTGGCAACTTTCAGTGATCTATGTACATGGACACCTAGATCCCTCTGCTCATCCACACTTCCAAGAACTTTACCATTAGCCAAATATTCCGCATTCCTGTTATTCCTTCCAAAGTGAATCACCTCACACTTCTCTACATTAAACTCCATTTGCCACCTCTCAGCCCAGCTCTGCAGCTTATCTATATCCCTCTGTAACCTGCTACATCCTTCCACACTATCGACAACACCACCGACTTTAGTATCGTCTGCAAATTTACTCACCCACCCTTCTGCGCCTTCCTCTAGGTCATTGATAAAAATGACAAACAGCAACGGCCCCAGAACAGATCCTTGTGGTACTCCACTTGTAACTGAACTCCATTCTGAACATTTTCCCATCAACCACCACCCTCTGTCTTCTTTCAGCTAGCCAATTTCTGATCCACATCTCTAAATCACCCTCAATCCCCAGCCTCTGTATTTTCAAAGAACTCAATAAGGTTTGTGAGGCATGACCTACCCTTCACAAAGCCATGCTGACTATCCCTGATCATATTATTCCTATCTAGATGATTATAAATCTTGTCTCTTATAATCCCCTCCAAGACTTTACCCACTACAGACGTGAGGCTCACCAGTCTATAGTTGCCGGGGTTGTCTCTGCTCCCCTTTTTGAACAAAGGGACCACATTTGCTATCCTCCAGTCCTCTGGCACTATTCCTGTAGCCAATGATGACATAAAAATCAAAGCCAGAGGTCCAGCAATCTCTTCCCTGGCCTCCCAGAGAATCCTAGGATAAATCCCATCAGGCCCCGGGGACTTATCTATTTTCAGCCTGTCCAGAATTGCCAACACCTCTTCCCTACGTACCTCAATGCCATCTATTCTATTAGCCTGGGTCTCAGCATTCTCCTCCACAACATTATCTTTTTCCTGAGTGAATACTGACGAAAAATATTCATTTAGTATCTCGCCTATCTCATCAGACTCCACACACAACTTCCCATCCCTGTCCTTGACTGGTCCTACTCTTTCCCTAGTCATTCGCTTATTCCTGACATACCTATAGAAAGCTTTTGGGTTTTCCTTGATCCTACCTGCCAAATACTTCTCATGTCCCCTCCTTGCTCGTCTTAGCTCTCTCTTTAGATCCTTCCTCGCTACCTTGTAACTATCCATCGCCCCAACCGAAACTTCACACTTCATCTTCACATAGGCCTCCTTCTTCCTCTTAACAAGAGATTCCACTTCCTTGGTAAACCACGGTTCCCTCGCTCGACGCCTTCCTCCCTGCCTGACCGGTACATACTTATCAAGAACACGCAGTAGCTGATCCTTGAACAAGCTCCACTTATCCAGTGTGCCCAACACTTGCAGCCTACTTCTCCACCTTATCCCCCCCAAGTCACGTCTAATGGCATCATAATTGCCCTTCCCCCAGCTATAACTCTTGCCCTGCGGTGTATACTTATCCCTTTCTATCATTAACGTAAACGTCACCGAATTGTGGTCACTGTCCCCAAAGTGCTCTCCTACCTCCAAATCCAACACCTGGCCTGGTTCATTACCCAAAACCAAATCCAACGTGGCCTCGCCTCTTGTTGGCCTGTCAACATATTGTGTCAGGAAACCCTCCTGCACACACTGTACAAAAAACGACCCATCTAATGTACTCGAACTATATCTTTTCCAGTCAATATTTGGAAAGTTAAAGTCTCCCATAATAACTACCCTGTTACTTTCGCTCTTATCCAGGATCATCCTCGCCATCCTTTCCTCTACATCCCTAGAACTATTTGGAGGCCTATAGAAGACTCCCAACAGGGTGACCTCTCCTTTCATGTCTCTAACCTCAGCCCATACTACCTCGGAAGATGAGTCCCCATCTAGCATCCTCTCCGCCACCGTAATACTGCTCTTGACTAGCAGCGCCACACCTCCCCCTCTTTTGCCTCCTTCTCTGAGCTTACTAAAACACCTAAACCCCGAAACCTGCAACATACATTCCTGTCCCTGCTCTATCCATGTCTCCGAAATGGCCACAACATCGAAGTCCCAGGTACCAACCCATGCTGCCAGTTCCCCTACCTTGTTTCGTATACTCCTGGCATTGAAGTAGACACACTTCAAACCACCTACCTGAACACTGGCCCCCTCCTGCGACGTCAAATCTGTGCTCCTGACCTCTATACTCTCATTCTCCCTTACCCTAAAACTACAATCCAGGTTCCCATGCCCCTGCTGCATTAGTTTAAACCCCCCCAAAGAGCACTAACAAATCTCCCCCCCAGGATATTTGTGCCCCTCAGGTTCAGATGTAGACCATCCTGTCTGCAGAGGTCCCACCTTCCCCAGAAAGAGCCCCAGTTATCCAGAAATCTGAATCCCTCCCGCCTGCACCATCCCTGTAGCCACGTGTTTAATTGCTCTCTCTCCCTATTCCTCATCTCACTATCACGTGGCACGGGCAACAACCCAGAGATAACAACTCTGTTTGTTCTAGTTCTGAGCTTCCATCCTAGCTCCCTGAAAGCCTGCCTGACATCCTTGTCCCCTTTCCTACCTATGTCGTTAGTGCCAATGTGGACCACGACTTGGGGCTGCTCCCCCTCCCCCCCCCCCCAAGGACCCGGAAAACACGATCCGAGACATCACGTACCCTTGCACCTGGGAGGCAACATACCAAACGTGAGTCTCTCACGCTCCCACAAAATCTCCTATCTGTGCCCCTGACTATCGAGTCCCCAATTACTAATGCTCTGCTCCTCTCCCCCCTTCCCTTCTGAGCAACAGGGACAGACTCCGTGCCAGAGGCCCGTACCCCATGGCTCTCAGTCTGGGATCTTACCTAACACCCGCCTCATAAATTTCACGTCATCCCAATTCGGAGCATATATGTTCACGAGTACCACTCGCACCCCCTCCAGCTTCCCACTCACCATTATGTACCTACCCCGCTTGTCTGACACGATTCTCCCTGCCTCGAATGCCACTAGTTTGTTGATCAAGATCGCTACCCCCCTGGTCTTTGAGTCCAGCCCAGAGTGGAACACTTGGCCACCCACCCCTTCCCCAATCCCGTCTGGTCTGTAACCTTTAGGGTGTGCCTCTGATAGCATTGCCATGTCCGCCTTCAGCCCCCTCAAATGCGCAAACACGCGAGCCCTCTTGACCGGCCCATTCAACCCTCTGACGGTCCATGTAATCCGCCTGGTCGGGGGGCTTACTGCCCACCCCCCCTGCCGACTAGCCATCACCCTTTTTAGGCCAGCCTCTGGCTTGCGCCCTCCGCCTCCTCCAGCCCCCCCTCGGGCATTTGCCGTTCCCGATCTCCCATTTGTCCCCTAGTAACAGTTCCTCCCCAGTCAGCGAAGCAGCCCCCCCCCCGCCCGCCCCCCCCAGCAACAATACTAGAAACCCAACCCCCAAGTCAAGCTCCAGCTTAACACCTGCTTGCCCCCCACTGCGCTTCCAAGACCCATGCTGATTTGATGGCACCAAGCAGTCTGCCTCCCCATTGTTCTCTCCCCTCCCCCCACTTGAACAAACATATTAAGAACATCACATTTCCAAGTAAACAAACATCAGAAAAAACAGAGAAGAAACTGCCACTTTCGCAAAAAAAAACACCCAAAAACAGAACCAGCCACAAAGATCACCCCCCCTCTAACCAGCTCCCTGCAAACCAAAGTTACCGTTAGCCATCCAAACAGCCCCTTATTACACATAACACTACTTATACTTATACAGCCCAGCACATCAAATCGCCACCACAGTACTCTCCAAGGCTAGTTCACCTCCAGCCTCTTCTTTAATAAAAGTCCATACTTGGTCTGGTGTTTCGAAGTAGAAGTTCCGTTCCTCATGTGTGACCCACAGACGGGCTGGGTACAGCATCCCGAACTTCACCCCCTTCTTAAAGAGGGCTGTTTTTGCCCGATTAAACCCAGCTTGCCTCTTTGCCAAATCCGCGCCCAGGTCCTGATAAATGCGCAGCTCACAATTCTCCCATTTGCTGCTCCGTTCATTCTTGGCCCACCGCAGAACGTGTTCCTTGTCCAGGAATCGGTGTAAGCGGACCACCATCGCCCTCGGCGGCTCGTTCGCTCGGGGCTGCTTCGCGAGGGCTCTGTGCGCTCTGTCCACTTCCAGGGACCGAGGAACGCCTCAGCTCCCATCACCTTCTCCAGCATGTCTGGCACATAGGCCTTCGCATCCGATCCCTCACTGCCTTCAGGAAGGCCGACGATTCTCAGGTTCTGCCTCCAGGACCTGTTCTCCAGGTCCTCCAGCTTCTCCTGCATTCTTCTCTGGCGGTCGTTCATCATCCCCACCTTGGTCTCCAGCACGGTTATCTACTCCTCGTGCTCGGACACCTTTTTCTCCACCTCCTGGATCGCACGTCCATGGATTTCCTGATTCTGCACCACCTGATCAATCGAAGCCTTGATCGAAAAAACTTCACCAGCTGCTCCGTCGACCACTGCGCGTCTCCCCGTGGCCTACCTCTCCGCCATGCTTTCCCGTGTTGCCAGCTCTGCTCGCGTCTCCCTTATAGGACTTTGTCGTCTCACACGGCCACTTCTGGCCCAATTCTCCGGACACCGGAGGGGGATTTCTCTTCGCTGTCTCACTCTTCACCGATTTATCCCATAAAATCCGGGAAAAAACGGGGGGAAAAGGCCCAAAAGTCCGTCACAGGCGGGAGCTATCAAATGTGCGACCTACTCCTCCATGGCCACCAGCAGAAGTCCAGAAAAATACTTTTCACTATTCCTTGGTACACGTGACAATAAACAAAATCCAAATCCAAATTCTACACTCCCCCACCATCCGGAACATTCTTTCTGAATCTGCCCTGTCTCATCCTGTTAGAATTTTATATGTTTCTATGAGATCCCCTCTCACTCTTCTAAACTTCAATAAAGAAAATCCCAATCTTATGAGGAAGCGGTGGCGTGGTATTGTCACTGGATTAATAATCCAGAGACTCAGTACTCCTCTGGGGTCCCAGGTTCAAATCCCACTGATGGTGAAATTTGAATTCAATAAAAATCTGGCGATGACCATGAATCATAGAATTTACAGTGCAGAAGGAGGCCCTTTGGCCCATCGAGTCTGCACCGGCCCTTGGAAAGAGCACCCTACCCAAGCCCACACCTCCACCTTATCCCTACACCTCCACCCTGTTTGGATACTAAGGGGCAATTTAGCATGGCCAATCCACCTAACCTGCACGCAGAAGCTGTTTAGCACATGGCTAAATCGCTGGCTTTGAAATCAGACCAAGGCAGGCCAGCAGCGCGGTTCAATTCCCGTATCAGCCTCCCCGAACAGGCGCCGGACCATAAGAACTGGGAGCAGGAGTCGGCCATCTGGCCCCTCAGGCCTGCTCCATCATTCAATGAGATCATGGCTGATCTTTTGTGGACTCAGCTCCACTTTCCGGCCCGAACACCATAACCCTTAATCCCTTTATTCTTCAAAAAACTGTCTATCTTTATCTTAAAAACATTTAATGAAGGAGCCTCTACTGCTTCACTGGGCAAGGAATTCCATAGATTCACAACCCTTTGGGTGAAGAAGTTCCTCCTAAACTCAGTCCGAAATCTACTTCCCCTTATTTTGAGGCTATGCCCCCTAGTTCTGCTTTCACCCGCCAGTGGAAACAACCTGCCCGCATCTATCCTACCTATTCCCTTCATAATTTTATATGTTTCTATAAGATTCCCCCTCATCCTTCTAAATTCCAACGAGTACAGTCCCAGTCTACTCAACCTCTCCTCGTAATCCAGCCCCTTCAGCTCTGGCATTAACCTAGTGAATCTCCTCTGCACACCCTCCAGTGCCAGTACGTCCTTTCTCAAGTAAGGAGACCAAAACTGAGCACAATACTCCAGGTGTGGCCTCACTAACACCTTATACAATTACAGCAGAACCTCCCTAGTCTTAAACTCCATCCCTCTAGCAATAAGGACAAAATTCCATTTGCCTTCTTAATCACCTGTTGCACCTGTAAACCAACTTTTTGCGACTCATGCACTAGCACACCCAGGTCTCTCTGCACAGCAGTATGTTTTAATATTTTATCATTTAAATAATAATCCCTTTTGCTGTTATTCCTACCAAAATGGATAACCTCACATTTGTCAACATTGTATTCCATCTGCCAGACCCTAGCCCATTCACTTAGCCTATCCAAATCCCTCTGCAGACTTCCAGTATCCTCTGCACTTTTTGCTTTACCACTCATCTTAGTGTCGTCTGCAAACTTGGACACATTGCCCTTGGTCCCCAACTCCAAATCATCTGTGTAAATTGTGAACAGTTGTGGGCCCAACACTGATCCCTGAGGGACACCACTAGCTACTGATTGCCAACCAGAGAAACACCCATTAATCCCTACGCTTTGCTTTCTATTAATTAACCAATCCTCTATGCATGCTACTACTTTCCCCTTAATGCCATGCATCTTTATCTTATGCAGCAACCTTTTGTGTGGCACCTTGTCAAAGGCTTTCTGGAAATCCAGATATACCACATCCATTGGCTCCCCGTTATCTACCGCACTAGTAATGTCCTCAAAAAATTCCACTAAATTAGTTAGGCACGACCTGCCCTTTATGAACCCATGCTGCGTCTGCCCAATGGGACAATTTCCATCCAGATGCCTCGCTATTTTTTCCTTGATGATAGATTCCAGCATCTTCCCTACTACCGAAGTTAAGCTCACAGGCCTATAATTACCCGCTTTCTGCCTACCTCCTTTTTTAAACAGTGGTGTCACGTTTGCTAATTTCCAATCCGCCGGGACCACACCAGAGTCTAGTGAATTTTGGTAAATTATCACTAGTGCATTTGCAATTTCCCTAGCCATCTCTTTTAGCACTCTGGGATGTATTCCATCAGGGCCAGGAGGCTTGTCTACCTTTAGCCCCATTAGCTTGCCCATCACTACCTCCTTGGTGATAACAATCCTCTCAAGGTCCTCACCTGTCATTGCTTCATTTCCATCAGTCACTGGCATGTTATTTGTGTCTTCCACTGTGAAGACCGACCCAAAAAACCTGTTCAGTTCCTCAGCCATTTCCTCATCTCCCATGATTAAATCTCCCTTCTCATCCTCTAAAGGACCAATATTTACCTTAGCCACACTTTTTTGTTTTATATATTTGTAGAAACTTTTACTATCTGTTTTTATATTATGAGCAAGTTTACTCTCATAATCTATCTTACTCTTCTTTATAGCTTTTTTAGTAGCTTTCTGTTGCCCCCTAAAGATTTCCCCGTCCTCTAGTCTCCCACTGATCTTTGCTACTTTATGCTTTTTCCTTCAATTTGATACTTTCCCTTATTTCCTTAGATATCCACGGTCGATTTTCCCTCTTTTTACCGACCTTCCTTTTTGTTGGTATAAACCTTTGCTGAACACTGTGAAAAATCGCTTGGAAGGTTCTCCACTGTTCCTCAACTGTTTCACCATAAAGTCTTTGCTCCCAGTCTACCTTAGCTAGTTCTTCTCTCATCCCATTGTAATCTCCTTTGCTTAAGCACAAAACACTAGTGCTTGATTTTACCTTCTCACCCTCCATCTGTATTTTAAATTCCACCATATTGTGATCGCTCCTTCCGAAAGGATCCCTAACTATGAGATCCTGAATCAATCCTGTCTCATTACACAGGGCCAGATCTAGGACCGCTTGTTCCCTCGTAGGTTCCATTACATACTGTTCTTGGAAACTATCGCGGATACATTCTATAAACTCCTCCTCAAGGCTGCCTTGACCGACCTGGTTAAACCAATCGACATGTAGATTAAAATCCCCCATGATAACTGCTGTACCATTTCTACATGCATCAGTTATTTCTTTGTTTATTGCCTGCCCCACCATAATGTTACTATTTGGTGGCCTATAGACTACTCCTATCAGTGACTTTTTCGCCTTACTATTCCTGATTTCCACCCAAATGGATTCAACCTTATCCTCCATAGCACCGATGTCATCCCTTGCTGTTGCCTGGATGTCATCCTTAAATAACAGAGCTACACCACCTCCCTTACCATCCACTCTGTCCTTCCGAATAGTTTGATACCCTCGGATATTTAACTCCCAGTCGTGACCATCCTTTAACCATGTTTCAGCAATGGCCACTAAATCATAGTCATTCACGATGATTTGCGGCATCAACTCATTTACCTTATTCTGAATACTACGAGCATTCAGGTAAAGTACACTTATGTTGGCTTTTATACCTCTGTTCTGAATCTTAACACCTCGATCAGTAACCTCTCCTAAGTTATATTTCCTCTTAATCATTCTCCTAATTTTCCTTGTCGTTGAACCCATATCTTCATGTAACAACCTGCACTCTGAGCTCCCCTCAGTCACTGTACCTTGTGCTGTCGCCCTTTTTGATTTTTGACTATGGTTTCTCTACCTTACACTTTCCCCCTTACTGCCTTTTGTTTCTGTCCTTGTTTTACTACCTCCCAACTTCCTGCATCGGTTCCCATCCCCCTGCCACATTAGTTTAAACTCTCCCCAACAGCTCTAGCAAATACCCCCCACTAGGACATCGGTTCCAGTCCTGCCCAGGTGCAGACCGTCCGGTTTGTACTGGTCCCACCTCCCCCAGAACCGGTTCCAATGCCCCAGGAATTTGAATCCCTCCCTCTTGCACCATCTCTTGAGCCACGCATTCATCCTATCTATCCTGACATTCCTACTCTGACTAGCTCGTGGCACTGGTAGCAATCCTGAGTTTACGACCTTTGAGGTCCTACTTTGTAGTTTAACTCCTAACTCCCTGAATTCAGCTTGTAGGACCTTGTCCCGTTTTTTACCTACATCGTTGGTGCCTATGTGAACCACGACAGCTGGCTGTTCACCCTCCCCACCCCTCCGAGACATCCTTGACCCTTGCACCAGGGAGGCAACATACCACCCTAGAGTCTCGATTGCGTCCGCAGAACCGCCTGTCTATTCCCCTTACAATTGAGTCCCCTATCACTATAGCCCTGCCATTCTTCTTCCTGCCCAGCTGCGCAGCAGAGCCAGCCATGGTGCCATGAACCTGGCTGCTGCTGCCTTCCCCTGGTGAGCCATCTCCCTCAACAGTATCCAAAGCGGTATATCTGTTTTGCAGGGAGATGACCGCAGAGGACACTTGCACTGCCTTCCTACTCTTGCTCTGTCTTTTGGTCACCCATTTACTATCTCCCTCAGTACCTTTCACCTGCGGTGTGACCAACTCGCTAAACGTGCTATCCACGACGTCCTCAGCATCGCGGATGCTCCAAAGTGAGTCCATCCGCAGCTACATAGCCGTCAAGCGGTCTAACAGGAGCTGCAACTGGACACACTTCTTGCACGTGAAGGAGCCAGGGACAGTGGACGTGTCCCTGAGCTCCCACATCGAACACGAGGTGCATGACACGGGTCTGAGATCTCCTGCCATGTCTTAAACCTTCGGTAAACTTCAACAATTACAATTTCCCCCAAAACATATTTAAAAAAAAAATAAACAACGAAGAAAAAAATAAATAAATATACCAATGAAAAGAAAAAGAAAACAGAAACGCTACTTACCAGTCACTTTCCAGGGATAAAAAGCACCTCCTCCCCACCCAGCTTCCAATTCCCACCTAACTGTGAAGCAACAGTGCTAACCACTGTGCTGCCCATTGCTGATTGTGGTAAAAACCCACCTGGTTCAGGTCCTTTAGGGAAGGAAATCTGCCGTCCTTACCCGGTCTGGCCTACATCTGACTCCAGACCCACAGGTTGACTTTTGTTGAAATTTTTAAAAAATGTTTAAAAAAAATAAATTTTGAGTACCCAATTTTTTTTCTCCAATTAATGGGCAATTTAGCGTGGCCAATTCACCTACCCTGCACATCCTTTTGGGTTGTGGGGGTGAGACCCACGCAGATATGGGGAGAATGTGCAAAATCCATACGGACAATGACCTGGGTCCACAAGACCATAAGACCGATCTGGGATCGAACCCGGGTCCTCGGCACTGTGAGGCAGCAGTGCTAACCAAATGTAATTGACTCTTAACTACCCCTCAAGAGCAATTAATAATAATAATTGCTTATTGTCACAAATAGACTTCAATGAAGTTACTGTGAAGAGCCCCTAGTCGCCACATTCCGGCACCTGTTCAAAGAACAAAGAAACGTACAGCACAGGAACAGGCCCTTCGGCCCTCCAAGCCCGTGCCGACCATGCTGCCCGACTAAACTACAATCTTCTACACTTCCTGGGACCGTATCCCTCTATTCCCATCCTATTCGTGTATTTGTCAAGATGCCCCTTAAATGTCACTATCGTCCCTGCCTCCACTACCTCCTCCGGTAGTGAGTTCCAGGCACCCACTACCCTCTGCGTAAAAAACTTGCCTCGTACATCTACTCTAAACCTTGCCCCTCGCACCTTAAAGCTATGCCCCCTAGTAATTGACCCCTCTACCCTGGGGAAAAGCCTCTGACTATCCACTCTGTCTATGCCCCTCATAATTTTGTATACCTCTATCAGGTCGCCCCTCAACCTCCGTCGTTCCAGTGAGAACAAACCGAGTTTATTCAATCGCTCCTCATAGCTAATGCCCTCCATACCAGGCAACATTCTGGTAAATCTCTTCTGCACCCTCTCTAAAGCCTCCACATCCTTCTGGTAGTGTGGCGACCAGAATTGAACACTATACTCCAAGTAATGTTCGGGGAGGCTGGTACAGGAATTGAACCCGCGCTGCTGGCCTTGTTCTGCATTACATCCACTGTGCTAAACCAGCTCCTGATGGGCAATTAGTGATGGGCAGTAAATGCTGGCACAGCCTGCGACGCCATGAACGAATAAAAAAAAACGATTTAGTCTCTCTGCATAGGACAGTCCCTCCATCCCTCCATCCCAGGAATCAGTCTGGTAAACCTTCGCTGCGCTCCCTCCACAGCAAGAACATCCTTCCTCAGAGAGGGAGACCAAAACTGCGCACAATACTCCAGGTGTGGCCTCACCTGTAGAATCCGATGGGCGAGAAACTAATAGGACGCAGGGTAGGATTCAGAGTAAGAGATTTATTAAGATACACAACTAAATTCCCAAGCCCCAAAGGGTCACCCTCCCCGTCCTGCACCCAGGTCATGGTTTTTATACTGTGGAGTCTTTCCTGTAAAGATGAAAGCTCCCCCCTCCCCCCCAAATTACCGGCGGAGTTCATACTCATTCTGAGTTAATGTGAATCAGATGGTGCACTTACTCCCCAGAAGGTCATAACACCACCAATGCCCTACACAATTGCAGTGAAACATCCCTATCCCTATACTCAAATCCTCTCGCTATGAAGGTGTAGAAGCCAGGTATTTCGAATACAACTAGTATAGGTAAAAGATAGCTGTTTAAGCATAAATGTTGAGCCCCAGTTTTAATACCCATTTATACAGCATAATTCACTTTTACTGAAGTCCGTTGTTCTGGCAAATGCATATTTTCAAAGACAGTATGACATTAAAAAAAGCACAGTCGCAAGATAATTTGACACTGTCTTGTGCTAATTGTCAAGGTCAAGGGATTGAATACACAGCAACATGAAGGCACCATTGTTCACAATGCAGATAACAGCTGGGTCAGAAAAGCTGATGTTGCACATTGAAGATGGACGGCTTGCCATCAAATCAAATGTGTTTGAGTCTAACCCAAACCAATTAGGATTATATTGGGGTGTGATTAGATGACTTAAGACAGATATGAAAGTGTATAACTGAAAAGTTTCTCCCGGCCATTTTAGGTTAGGTTTGGGGGTTCTGTCAGCCTAACAGTCTGTGTCAGTGATGTTAGTCCACTTTTGACTTTGAGTTTGAGTTTAGCTGAAGATTAGCTTTCTCTCTCTTTTCATGTTTCATTGCCAGACTTTGACCTTTAAAAAGTTACTTTCGAGCTGTCTGCCTAAGCAAAGAAAGATAATGTCTGTAATTCTCTGAAAGCTTCGAATTGTCTACGAATTGCCTTTTAAATGACTTTCAAATTGTAATCAAGCGACTACAAATAAAACAATTCTTTTTGGCACCTGAGGAGTTTATACTGCAAATTTCTGCTGAGTTCCAGTATTCGCAAAGTGCTACTGATAACCGAATAGCAGAGATTATATAAATTCCTTCAACTTTACACAGTCGAATAATACAAGGAATCAAACAACTTAACACAGTCTACAAATAGTACAAATCTTACAACTTGTCGTATTGCGCCAGGACTTGATTCATCAACTAAGCTTCCCCCAAACTTGGCGTAGTTCGACAGGTTAAGATTCCCATAAATTTAAGATTCCTTCAGAAGGCCAACATACCATTTGCCTTCTTTACTGCCTGCTGTACCTGCGCACTTACTTTTAGTGACAGATGCACGAGGACACCAAGATCTCGCTGAGTATCCACCTCTCTCAATTTGCACACATTAAAATAATAATCTGCCTTCCTATTTTTGCTACCGAAGCGGATAACCCCACATTTATCCACATTATACTGCATGTGCCCACTCACTCAGCCGGCCCAAATCCCACTGAAGCATCTCTGCATCCTCCTCTCAGCTCACCCTCCCAACCAACTTTATATCTGCATATTTGAAGATAATACATTTAATTCCCTTGTCCAAATCATTAATATACATTGTGAACAGTTGGGGTTAATATATAATGTAAACATTGCCTGGGAGATAACCGATAGAACAAACAGTAAGCAAGAAGATCATTATCGAGGGAGGAGTAAGTTATGTGCTTGTCGTTCTATTTCAAGCAGGGCTGAAATTTAAATTTCGAACAATCTGACCACAGAGCAGAGACCACCTCTATACAGCAGAGAACACCTCTATACAGCAGAGAACACCTCTATACAGCAGAGAACACCTCTATACAGCAGAGAACACCTCTATACAGCAGAGAACACCTCTATACAGCAGAGAACACCTCTATACAGCAGAGAACACCTCTATACAGCAGAGAACACCTCTATACAGCAGAGAACACCTCTATACAGCAGAGAACACCT
Source organism: Scyliorhinus torazame (assembly GCF_047496885.1). Lineage (NCBI taxonomy): Eukaryota > Metazoa > Chordata > Chondrichthyes > Carcharhiniformes > Scyliorhinidae > Scyliorhinus > Scyliorhinus torazame. Next base: position 210,656,130 of record NC_092721.1, on the reverse strand, counting down.
CTATACAGCAGAGAACACCTCTATACAGCAGAGAACACCTCTATACAGCAGAGAACACCTCTATACAGCAGAGAACACCTCTATACAGCAGAGAACACCTCTATACAGCAGAGAACACCTCTATACAGCAGAGAACACCTCTATACAGCAGAGAACACCTCTATACAGCAGGGAACACCTCTATACAGCAGAGAACACCTCTATACAGCAGAGAACACCTCTATACAGCAGAGAACACCTCTATACAGCAGAGAACACCTCTATACAGCAGAGACCACCTCTATACAGCAGAGACCACCTCTATACAGCAGAGACCACCTCTATACAGCAGAGACCACCTCTATACAGCAGAGACCACCTCTATACAGCAGAGAACACCTCTATACAGCAGAGACCACCTCTATACAGCAGAGACCACCTCTATACAGCAGAGAACACCTCTATACAGCAGAGAACACCTCTATACAGCAGAGAACACCTCTATACAGCAGAGAACACCTCTATACAGCAGAGAACACCTCTATACAGCAGAGAACACCTCTATACAGCAGAGAACACCTCTATACAGCAGAGAACACCTCTATACAGCAGAGAACACCTCTATACAGCAGAGAACACCTCTATACAGCAGAGAACACCTCTATACAGCAGAGAACACCTCTATACAGCAGAGAACACCTCTATACAGCAGAGAACACCTCTATACAGCAGAGAACACCTCTATACAGCAGAGAACACCTCTATACAGCAGAGAACACCTCTATACAGCAGAGAACACCTCTATACAGCAGAGAACACCTCTATACAGCAGAGAACATCTCTATACAGCAGAGAACATCTCTATACAGCAGAGAACATCTCTATACAGCAGAGACCACCTCTATACAGCAGAGTTTAAAACTTTGTTAACTGAAGGACTCCTCAAATTGAGTTGAATCTCTGAAATAGCCAAGCTGAGAAAAATGAGAGAGGGTGCGTGAGAGAGTTTTAGAGTCATGGTTTACAGCATGAAAACAGGCCCTTCTGCCCAGCTTGTCCGTGCCGCCCAGTTTTACCACTAAATTAGTCCCAATTGCCCTCATTTGGTCCATATCCTTCTATACCCATCTTCCCCTTATAACTGTCTGAATGCTTTTTAAAAGACATATGATGTGGAGATGCCGGCGTTGGACTGGGGTGAGCACAGTAAGAAGTCTTACAACACCAGGTTAAAGTCCAACAGGTTGGTTTCAAATCACTAGTTTTCGGAGCGCTGCTCCTTCCTCAGGTGAACATAGAACATAGAAAATACAGCACAGAACAGGCCCTTCGGCCCACGATGTTGTGCCGAACCTTTGTCCTAGATTAATCATAGATTATCATTGAATTTACAGTGCAGAAGGAGGCCACTCGGCCCTTTGAGTCCGCACCGGCTGAATGAAGAGGTATGTTTCCAGAAACATATATATAGATAAAGTCAAAGATGCAAGACAATGCTTTGAATGCCAGCATTTGCAGGTAATTAAGTCTTTACAGATCCAGAGATCACAATTCACACCTTTTTAACTTGGGATTACCCCTATCCCTGGATCTGTGCCCTTACCAATGTCTGGTACAATTTGAACAAGACGTCCCAACTCCTGTATTCAGTGTTCTGACCAATAAAACCTAGCATGCTGAATGCCTCCTTCAGCGTCCTGTCCACCTGCGACTCCACCTTCAAGGAGCTGTGAACCTATACCCCTAGATTTCTTTGTTCTGCAACTCTCCCCAACTCCATACCATTAACTGAGTAGGTCCTGCCCTGATTCAATCTACCAAAATGCATCACCTCACATTTATCCAAATTAAACTCCATCTGCCATTCATCGGCCCACTGGCCCAAGTGATCAAGATTCCGTGGCAATCCAAGATAACCTTCTTCACTGTCCACTATGCCACCAATCACGGTGTCATCTGCAAACTTACTAACCATGCCTCCTACATTCTCATCCAAATCATAGACATAGACATAGAACATACAGTGCAGAAGGAGGCCATTCAGCCCATCGAGTCTGCACCGACCCACTTAAGCCCTCACTTCCACCCTATCCCCGTAACCCAATAACCCCTCCTAACCTTTTTTGGTCACTAAGGGCAATTTACCACGGCCAATCCACCTAACCTGCACGTCTTTGGACTGTGGGAGGAAACCGGAGCACCCGGAGGAAACCCACGCAGACACGGGGAGAACGTGCAGACTCCGCACAGACAGTGACCCAGCAGGGAATCGAACCTGGGACCCTGGCGCTGTGAAGCCACAGTGCTATCCACTTGTGCTACCGTGCTGCCCAAAATGAATAAAAGTAACAAATAACAGTGGACCCAGCACTGATCCCTGAGGCACACCGCTGGTCACAGGCCCCCAGTTTGAAAAACAACCCTCCACAACCACGAATTTTGTATCCAATTAGCTACCTCACCCTGTATTCTGAGATTTAACCTTTTGCAACAACGTACCATGCGGTACCTTGTCAAAGGCCTTGCTAAAATCCATGTAGACAACGTCGACTGCACTGCCCTCATCTACACCTTCTTGATTACCCCTTCAAAAAACGCGGTCAAATTCATGAGACATGACTTTCCCCTTTACAAAGCCATGCTGACGGTCCCTAATTAGCCCTTGCCTCTCTAAATGCCTGTAGATCCTGTCCCTCAGAATACCTTCTAACAACTTACCCACCACAGACGTTAGGCTCACCGGTCTCTCGTTCCCAGGATTTTCCCTGCAGCCCTCCTTAAACAAAGGCACAACATTTGCTACCTCCAATCTTCAGGCGCCTCTCCTGTGGCTGTCAATGATTTAAGTCAATGAGGGCATTTAAAAGTTTATTGGATAAACATATGGATGATAATGGTATAGTGTAGGTTAGATGGCTTTTTGTTTTGGTGCAACATCGTGGGCCGAAGGGCCTGTACTGCGCTGTATTGTTCTATGTTCTAAATATCTCAGCTAGGGGGCCGGCAATTTCCTCCCTAGCCTCCCACAATGTCCTGGGATAATTTCATCAGGTCCCGGGGGCTTATCTACCTTGATGCGCTTTAAGACTTCCAGCGCCTCCTTCTCTGTAATATGTACACTCCTCAAGACATCACTATTTATTTCCACAAGCTCCCTAACATCCATGTTTTTTTTCAACTGTAAATACCGATGAGAAATATTCATTTAGGATCTCAATCCCCAGCTACCCGTATCCCACAATCCCCACATACCCACCTTCTCCTCGTATCCCACAATCCCCAACTGCCCACTTTATCCCCGTATCCCACAACCCCACATACTCCTCGTATCCCTCAATTCCCACCTTCTTTCATACCCCTCAATGCCCACTGACCCACCTTCTCCCCATATCCCTCAATCCCACCCACCCACCTTCTCCCCATATCCCTCAATCCCACTGACGCACCTTCTCCCTATATAACTCAATCCCCACCTACCCACCTTCTCCCTGTATCCCTCAATCCCACTTACCGACCTTCTCCCCGCATCCCTCGATCCTAGCTACCAACCTTCTCTCTGTATCCCTCAATCCTATCTACCCATCTTCTACCCGCATCCCTCGATCCTAGCTACCAACCTTCTCTCTGTATCCCTCGATCCTAGCTACCCATATTCGCCCTGTATCCCTCAATCCTAGCTACCCATCTTCTCCCTGTATCCCTCAATCCTAGCTACCCACATTCGCCCTGTATCCCTCAATCCTAGCTACCCATCTTCTCCCTGTATCCCTCAATCCTAGCTACCCATCTTCTCCCTGTGAGAAAACATAACTTTCTTTACCCGTCAGTCTGGCCTCAATAAAACTCGTGAAGTATTTGTCGGCATAGCATTAGTTATTTTTATTCGACATGCAAGTCTGACTCGTTTCACATACACCGAGAACACCAGCAGCCTCCTGGGTCTACAGAATCGAGTGATTCTCAAGAACAAAGAAATCTCTACCAACACATTCAAATGGCATCAAGTTTCACATACACGATTCCCATAGGTCATCCTATACCCATCCTGACCTGGCCATACATCCTAATTGGCTCACTTCTCATCCCTTCCCCTGGCCTCTTATTACCCAGCATCCTTTTCTCCTCATACTCTAGACACCCCATATCCCCCTCCTTTGCCATGCTCTCTGAAATCCTTTGTCTGTGAACTAACATAAATTAGACCGGCCTATATCTACATTACAGTAACTAATATCTTTAAAGTAACTATTTTATATCACATTCGTCACCTGTATCCCTCAATCCCACCTCCCCACCTTCTCCCCATAGTCCTCAATCCCACCTCCCCACCTTCTCCCTGTATCCCTCAATCCCACCTCCCCACCTTCTCCCCGCATTCCTCAATCCCACCTACCCACCTTCTCCCCGCATCACTCAATCCCACCTACCCACCTTCTCCCCGCATCACTCAATCCCACCTCCCCACCTTCTCCCTGTATCCCTCAATCCCACCTACCCAGCTTCTCCCCGCATCCCTCAATCCCACCTACCCACCTTCTCCCCGCATCACTCAATCCCACCTCCCCACCTTCTCCCTGTATCCCTCAATCCCACCTACCCAGCTTCTCCCCGCATCCCTCAATCCCACCTACCCACCTTCTCCCCGCATCCCTCGATCCCACCTACCCACCTTCTCCCCGCATCACTCAATCCCACCTCCCCACCTTCTCCCTGTATCCCTCAATCCCACCTACCCAGCTTCTCCCCGCATCCCTCAATCCCACCTACCCACCTTCTCCCCGCATCCCTCGATCCCACCTACCCACCTTCTCCCCGCATCCCTCAATCCCACCTCCCCACCTTCTCCCTGTATCCCTCAATCCCACCTACCCACCTTCTCCCCGTATCCCTCAATCCCACCTACCCACCTTCTCCCCGCATCACTCAATCCCACCTACCCACCTTCTCCCTGTATCCCTCAATCCCACCTACCCACCTTCTCCCCGCATCCCTCAATCCCACCTACCCACCTTCTCCCCGCATCCCTCAATCCCACCTCCCCACCTTCTCCCTGTATCCCTCAATCCCACCTCCCCACCTTCTCCCTGTATCCCTCAATCCCACCTACCCACCTTCTCCCCGCATCCCTCAATCCCACCTACCCACCTTCTCCCCGCATCACTCAATCCCACCTCCCCACCTTCTCCCCGCATCACTCAATCCCACCTACCCACCTTCTCCCCGCATCCCTCAATCCCACCTCCCCACCTTCTCCCTGTATCCCTCAATCCCACCTACTCCCCGCATCACTCAATCCCACCTCCCCACCTTCTCCCCGCATCACTCAATCCCACCTGCCCACCTTCTCCCTGTATCACTCAATCCCACCTACCCACCTTCTCCCCGCATCCCTCAATCCCACCTACCCACCCTCTCCCTGCATCCCTCAATCCCACCTACCCACCTTTTCCCTATATCCCTCAATCCCACCTACCCACCTTCTCCCCGCATCACTCAATCCCACCTCCCCACCTTCTCCCCGCATCACTCAATCCCACCTACCCACCTTCTCCCCGCATCCCTCAATCCCACCGACCCACCTTTTCCCTATATCCCTCAATCGCACCTACCCACCTTCTCCCTGTATCCCTCAATCCCACCTACCCACCTACTCCCCGCATCCCTCAATCCCACCTACCCACCTTTTCCCTATATCCCTCAATCCCACCTATCGACCTTTTCCTCAGATCCCTCAATCCAACCTTCCCACCTATCCTCATAAATCTCAATCTCCCCTTTCCACCTTCTCCTAATATCCCACGTGGGTTTCCTCCGGGTGCTCCGGTTTCCTCCCACAGTCTAAAGATGTGCAGATAGGTGGATTGGCCTTGATAAATTGCCCCTAGTGTCCAAAAGATTAGGTGGAGTTACTGGGATGGGATGGGGACATGGGCCTAGGTAGAGTGCTCTTTCCAAGGGTCAGTGCAGATTCCATGGCCCAAATGTGTACTGTAGGGATTCTCTGAACTCCCAGCTACTCGCGTTCCCTCCTTATCCCTCAATAATCCCCACCTACCCACCTTTTCCTCATATTCCTCAATTTCACCCTGTCACCTTCACCCTCTCTCCCTCAATCCCACCTACTCACTTTCTCCCTATATCCCTAATCCAACCTGTCCGCTGACTGGAGATTGGAAACATGGGGCGTCATTCTCCGACCCCCCGCCGGGTCGGAGAATGGCCGTTGGCCGCCGTGAATCCCGCCCCCGCCCCCGCCGAAGTCTCCGAAGGGAGAAAAGTCGGCGGGGCGTTAATGGCGCCGCTGCCGCGGAGAATGTCACGGGCCTGCGCAAGGCAGCCGATTTTCGGCCTGCCGATATTCTCCCTTCCGGATGGGCCGAAGTCCCGTCGACGTGATGACCGTTCACGTCGACGTCAATCAAACCTCCTTTTCATCGGCGTGACCCGGTGCTCCAGGCTCACGCCGACCAGCGAGGAGGTGAGTGACGGCCTGGGGGGTTGGCTCTGGGCAGGAAATGGCGTGGCCGCAGACTGATTGCCTGAGAAGAGGTGTGTCTCGGCTTGTGTGTGTGTGCGGCGGGGGGGGGGGGGGGGTGGTTAGAGTAGGCTGGGCTCCGGGGGAGTGCCGGGAGGGGGTCCGTGCCGGGGTGGAGGTTGTGGAGGGGGTCCGTGCCGGGGTGGAGGTTGGGGGTTGTGGAGGGGGTCCGTGCCGGGGTGGAGGTTGGGGGGGGGGGTCCGTGCCGGGGTGGAGGTTGGGGGTTGTGGAGGGGGTCCGTGCCGGGGTGGAGGTTGGGGGGGGGGGTCCGTGCTGGGGTGGAGGTTGGGGGTTGGGGAGGGGGTCCGTGCCGGGGTGGAGGTTGGGGGGGGGGGTCCGTGCCGGGGTGGAGGTTGGGGGTTGTGGAGGGGGTCCGTGCCGGGGTGGAGGTTGGGGGGGGGGGTCCGTGCTGGGGTGGAGGTTGGGGGTTGGGGAGGGGGTCCGTGCCGGGGTGGAGGTTGGGGGGGGGTCCGTGCTGGGGTGGAGGTTGGGGCGGGGGGGGGTCCGTGCCGGGGTGGGTGATGGGAGGGCAAATGAGTTGGTCCACCTGGCCAGGTGCCAGCCTCCAACAGTTGGACCCATGCGGTCCATGCCACCTGGCTGGGGGGAGGAGGGGATATGGGCAATGATGACATGTCGTCGTTCCCCTCCCCCCCACCAGGTCGTCATGTTTTCAGATCATCCAGCGATGTTGGCCGCCGTGGTGGCAGCCGCTCATGTCTATGTTGCCCTGGATGAGGAGGAGGAGGAGGAGGAGGAGGAGGAGGAGCGTGCCAGAGAGGCGGCGCAGGCTGCCGCAGAGGGGCAGGCGGCAGCCGCCCAGGCTGGAGGGACACCTGACCGACAGGACGAGGAGGGGGAGGAGGACGTCGCGGCCCCACGGCAACGGAGGCACCCGAGGGCGCCCCGTGTGTACCGGCCCCGGCAGTCATACCAGGACCTCACGGACCGGGAATGCAGGAGGAGACTCCGGATGAGCCGGGAAACCGTGGCACACATCTGCCACCTGCTGGCACACCTGTCACCGCGTGGCACTGGCGGGGGACACCCTCTCCCCGTGTCCGTCAAGGTTACGGTGGCCCTGAACTTTTATGCAACGGGGTCATTCCAGGCACCGAGTGGGGACCTGTCCGGCATATCGCAGACATCGGTGCATCGGTGCATCCGGGCAGTGACAGATGCCCTTTATGCCATGGCGCACCGCTACATCCGCTTCCCCGTGGACCGGGCCAGCCAAGATGCCCGGGCCGTGGGCTTCTCTGCCATTGCCGGGTTCCCCATGGTCCAGGGCGCGATCGATGGGATGCACGTCGCCGTGCGGCCACCTGCAGATAACAGGGCCGTGTTCACTAATAGGAAGGGGACCTATTCGATGAACGTACAGGTGGTCTGCGACCACCGCATGATGATCCTGCACGTCTGCGCCCGTTACCCAGGCAGTGTACACGACTCATTCGTGTTGTCGCGGTCATCCATCCCCGGCATGTACGAGGGACGCCATCCCCGGCTGAGGGGCTGGTTGCTGGGCGACAGGGGCTACCCATTGCGATCGTGGCTGATGACGCCTATACGGAGGCCACGCAATGAGGCGGAGAACCGCTACAATGATGCCCATGTAGCGACAAGGGGAGTGATCGAGAGGTGCTTTGGCGTGCTGAAGATGCGTTTCAGGTGCCTGGACCTCTCTGGGGGCGCCCTCCAGTATCGGTCAGATAGGGTCGGCCGCATCATTGTGGTGTGCTGCGTCCTGCACAACATAGCCCAGCAGAGGGGCGATGTGCCGCAGGCAGAGGAGGGCGGAGTGGAGGAGCAGCAGGAAGAGGCCCAGTCCTCCCCAGATGAGGGGGATGGGGGCAATGGTCAGGGCAGACGGGGTAGACACAGACGGGTGGCTGTCCACCGTTACCGGCTGGCCCAGCGGGCACGGGACAGACTGATAGACGCCCGCTTCACTGACTAGATGGGCGTGGGAATCGGGTAGTATGGCCACAGACCGCACACCATGACAACAGCCGACCACCCACACCCCCCACCCATCCATCCACCCAGCACCATCACCCCCCTCCCCAACCCCACACACCCCACCCGCATGCACACCACCCCCCCACTCCCAATTGCCGATCCACCGGCGGCACAACGGGCCGGGCTCACCCAGTTGCGGGTGGACGCGTGTCTATCGCAGGCCATGGAGAATGATGACAGCCCGCCTCCGATGAGCTCCTGGCTCTACATCGTTGGACTATGTCTGACCCATGGCCACAGTACCACCATCCACCCGGACCATCCCTGCATGCGGCTGTGATACTGCAGCGCACGGTCCCGTCCTCTGCCCGGGGGATGTTGATGGCGGCCCAGGGGGAAGGGGGCAGACTCACCTGGGGCTGAGGTAAGACCACCCCTCACACACACACTTGCGCTCAACGTACATGACACCCCCGCACACTTTGGACAGAGCATAAAGGCAGCTTCGGTAGGTGTAACATTGACTTTAATAACCAAAGGAGTTCATGCACGTGCCCTAGCGCCTAAAACTCATCTGTGCCCTGCACCCGTGCCAACTTACTCAGTGTCTAATTGTTTGGCCTTACGGGCCCTTTGACTACGTCTACGTGGTTCCCCAGACGGTACAGCAGAACTGGAGGTGGACTCCTGTGATTCCTGCCCTCTGACACTGGATCCCTTTGGCGGCCGTTTCCTGGGGCGTCCTGGCCTAGATGGGCCAGGCTGCGGCCCGGGCGACTGGGATGGCGAGCTGCCAGCCTGTCCTGCCCGTTGCCCACCCGATGCACCTGGGACGGAAGGGGGGGAGTCCGAGGTGTCGCGGTGTACCGGGACCTCCCCTACAGAGGGAGCCGGGATGGACCACACCACCTCCTCCTCCCTCGGGGTGCCCGATGGCCCCCAGGCCTCTACATGGGTGGGGGATGCGAACGGACTGGCCATCCGACGCGCCCCCGACATCTGGCGCTGCCAGTCCTGGAGGCCCGTGCTGGTATCGACAGGGGTCTGCAGGTTTGCAGCCATGGAGCCCAGGGGGTTGTCGAACCCTGTCTGCGACAGTGCGACGCCAGCTCGCACATGGCCACTGGCGCCGATGCCCTCAGCGATGGCCTGCTGAGACTGGGCCATGGCCTGCAGAGACTGGGCCATGGCCTGCAGAGACTGGGCTATGGCCTGCTGAGACTGGGCCATGGCCTGCTGAGACTGGGCTATGGCGTTGAGCGCCTCTGCCATCTGG